>NC_143538.1:1514106-1712227 GCF_031878675.1 Megascapheus bottae | reverse complement strand
TCCTCCTCCTGCTCCTCCTCCTCCTCCTCCCCCCTGCTCCTCCTCCTCCTCCTCCTGCTCCTCTTCCTGCTCCTCCTCCTGCTCCCCCTGCTCCTCCTCCTCCTCCTCCTGCTCCTCCTGCTCCTCCTCCTCCTGCTGCTCCTCCTCCTCCTCCTGCTCCTCCTGCTCCTCCTCCTGCTCCTCCTCCTCCTCCTGCTCCTCCTGCTCCTCCTCCTGCTCCCCCTGCTCCTCCTCCTCCTCCTGCTCCTCCTCCTCCTCCTCCTCCTCCTCCTCCTGCTCCTCCTCCTCCTCCTCCTGCTCCTCTTCCTGCTCCTCCTCCTGCTCCCCCTGCTCCTCTTCCTCCTCCTCCTCCTCCTGCTCCTCCTGCTCCTCCTGCTCCTCCTCCTGCTCCTCCTCCTCCTCCTCCTGCTCCTCCTGCTCCTCCTCCTCCTCCTGCTCCTCCTGCTCTCCTCCTCCTGCTGCTCCTCCTCTCCTCCTGCTCCTCCTCCTGCTCCTCCTCCTGCTCTTCCTCCTCCTCCTGCTCTCCTGCTCTTCCTCCTCCTCCTCCTGCTCCTCCTCCTCCTCCTCCTGCTCCTCCTGCTCCTCCTCCTGCTCTTCCTCCTCCTCCTGCTCCTCCTCCTGCTCCTCCTCCTGCTCTTCCTCCTCCTCCTCCTCCTCCTGCTCCTCCTCCTCCTCCTGCTCCTCCTGCTCCTCCTCCTGCTCTTCCTCCTCCTCCTGCTCCTCCTCCTGCTCCTCCTCCTGCTCTTCCTCCTCCTCCTCATCTCAAGTCTCACACATTTTCTCACACATTCCATCATCTTTGGGGACCCCCAGGCTCCGGGCACCCCTTGACCTCAGGACCTAGAGGAGGCTCCATCAAGCCCTGACTTCTGACAGCTTGCTCACCCAGTGGAGAAGCTGGGGCACAGGGGAAGAGGAACAGCGCAAAGCCACGCTGCCCCGGGGCCCATTGTTCTAGCTGCTCAAGGCTGAGATCGGAAGGCCAGGGTTCAAAGCCAGCCCGGGTGGGAAGGCC
Organism: Megascapheus bottae; assembly: GCF_031878675.1. Lineage (NCBI taxonomy): Eukaryota > Metazoa > Chordata > Mammalia > Rodentia > Geomyidae > Megascapheus > Megascapheus bottae. The sequence continues at coordinate 1,711,212 of NC_143538.1, read as the reverse complement.
TGTGAGACTCCTGTCTCCAGTGAGCCACCACACTCACACACAGAGCCGGGAGTGAAGGGTGGGTCAGGGGTACAGCGCTGAGAGCCTCGAGGGAAAAACAAAAAGCCAGGCAAGAGCTGGGCACTGAGCTCCAGCCCCAGAGCCGGGCCGCAGAAAGTGGCTCTGGTTTTCCTGGACTGCAAGACAGCAGGACCTCCCTCCTCCCTCCTTCCCTCTTCCCTTCCTCCTCCTCCCTCCTCCTTCCTTCTTCCCTTCCTCCCTCCCTCCCTCCTTCCTTCTTCCCTTCCTCCCTCCCTCCTGCCTTCCTCTTTCTTTCCCTCCTCCTTCCTTCCCTCTCCTCCCTCCCTCCCTTCTTCCCCAGCCTCTGGTTTGTTTGTCTTAATTCCAGTCTTGAGGCTTGAACTCAGGGCCTGGGAACTGTTCCTAAGCTTCCTTTGCTTGAGGCTGGAGCTCGACCGCTCGAGCCACAGCACCACTTCCAGTTTTTTCTGTGTATGTGGCACTGAAGAATCAAACCAGGGCCTCAAGCACGCTAGGCGAGCCCTCGACCACTAGGCCCCCTTCCCAGCCCCAGCCTCTGGGTGTGCGCGTGTGTCTTGGGGTTAAACTCAGGGTCTGGGCAGCTTCCCTTCCGTTTTCCTTGGTTCATTGGAGATCAGAGTCTCTCTGACTTTCCTGCCTGGGCTGGCTTTGAACCGTGATCCTCAGATCGCAGCCTCCGGAGTTGCTGGGATGCCAGCGTGCGCCCCGTCCCCCTCACAAACCCTGACTGACCTAAGGATAAAAGTGGACAGGACAGGGCAGGGACAGTCATGCTCTGCGGCCATGTGGCAGCTGGGTCACTGTCTCCTGGAGCCACCAAGCTCCACCGTGGCTTTCCAATGCCCGGGGGGGGAGCAGTGCTCGTGGGAACGTGGCCACTCCTGGGGGATGATGCAGGGCTTTCTTGGGGGTCCCATGTCCCCCCCCTGGGGAAGCCTTGTTGGAAGGGCTGAGACTTCCTGAGAGCACCCGACAGGAGCAGGAGGGGCCGGCGAGAAGAAAGGGCTCACTTCAAAGCTCATGAAATCACAGAGCATCGGGCAGCCCAGGAGAACTGGCTGTGGCCTAAATTATGCAGATGTATGCAAAGCGTATGCAAATCATCCCAGCAAAGGTGGCAAGGGGGCATTGTTGACAGCGCGGCTCTGGAGGCTTCTTGTCAGTCAGCCTCTGCCGGGTTCAGGGGGCCGGGAGGGGGTGCGGTTACCTCCAGGCAGGAAGTGGGGAGGGGAGGGTCTGCCCCCTCCACCCCAGCTCCCACTCACCTCCACCTTGAGGGGGGGCTCCCCATAGAGACCAGAACAGGCAGCTCAGAGGAGAGCTCTGGCATCACAGAAGTTTGGGTCTAAAAGTGAGGCAACCTTTGACCCTCCAGGGGTGTGGAGGCTGGGAAACAAGTATGTGGGGTCTCCTCACCCCAGACTCTCCTCTGACCGTGTGTGTGTGTGTGTGTGTGTGTGTGCACGCGCGTTGTGTGTGTGTGTGTGTGTGTGCACGTGTGCCCGTCCTAGGGCTTGAACTCAGGGCCTGGGCGCTGCTCCTGAACTTTTTCACTCAAGGCTGGCACTCCACCCCTCTGAGAAAAACCACCAGGATTTCATAAATATGTGAACATAGCAGATCGGTGAGTCTACGGCTGCAGTCCAGGGTTTGGGGGAGCAAAGACAGGGGCCAGGCCTCACCAGGAATCTCTCTGTCCCTCACCTCACAGCTGTTGGTGTTTGCCCAACACAAAAGCCACAGCGCTCATCCTGTGCCAAAGTAATAAGTAAAGCCTGGCACCAGTGGCCCCCGCCTGTCCTCCCAGCGACTCAGGAGGCTGAGATCTGAAGATCAAAGTTCAAAGCCAACCCGGGCAGGAACGTCTAGGAAACTCTTATTGCCAAAGAACCGGCAGAAAAAAGCCAGAGTGAAGCCATGGCTCAAGTGGTAGAACTCCAGCCTGGGCAAAAAGAAAAAAAAGTAAAAAAGCTCAAGGACAACGTCTAGGTCCTAAATTTAAGCCCCAATAGTGGCATAAAAAAGGAGGAAGAGAGCCAGGCATGGTGACTCACACCTGTAATCCTAGCTACTCAGGAGGCTTAGCTCTGAGGATCAAGGTTCAAAGCCAGACCAGGCCCCTAAAGTCTGTGAGATTCTTATCCCCATTTAGCCATCAGAAAACTGGAAGTGGCACTGTGGCTCCAGGGGTAGGTTAGTAGCCTTGAAGAGGAGGAGGAGGAGAGGAAGAGGAGGAGGAAGAAGAGGAAGAGGAGGAGGAGGAGGAAGAGCAGGAGGAGGAGCAGGAGGAGGAGATCTGTATTTTCAGATTAGATCACCATGCAGGGGCACAAAGTAGTTGCTCATTGAAGCCAAGACCGAGCCCTGAAGCTACGTGTAGAGCCATGAGAGGGAAGAGGCGTCTGCCTGCTGGCCGTGCAGAGGGGCAGGGAAGCTTGTGGACCTGCAGCTGGTGTGTGTGTTGGGGGGGGGCTGTGGTGTACCCCGCACCGTGGCTGAGGCAGAAGGGAGAGGCCTCCCTCCTCTCTGCAGATTTGTATTCCTGCCGGCTTTGATTCCAGGCCTTGTTTACATCTTCTGGAAAGCGGGGCTGCGACGCCAGGAGTTGCACCCGAATTAGCTGCGAGTGTGTAATTTTACAGCTATTACCCGGGTGTTTTTGTGACTTGGATAATAAGGAGAGAAATATAAACAAACAAGCAGCACAGAAAAGGGCCCTCGGAGGCTCTGCAGGGCTCCCCCCACCCCTTTCCCTGCACCCCTCTACCCCGCCCTCATTGCACCCCAGAAACTGGGCAGCCCGAGGGGGGCGAGGGAGCGTTCACATCCTTGCCTTGAAATCCTGCTGCTCTTGCCTCCCCCCTTGCACCCCAAAGGCACAGCCTCCCCCCCACCCATCTTCTTCCCCTTCACAAAGACAAACAAAGGCCGGTCTAATTATGTGATGTCCCCGAGCCTGGCAGCCCTGCGCGTGTGACATTTTGCTCCTTTTCTCTATTATTCTTGCTTATTATCTGTGGTTGCTGGAGGCTCCTGGCTGAGGCTGGTAGAGCAGCCTCGCCCCGCCCACCCTGCCCGCCCCACCCTGGCTTCTTCCTTTCCAGCTCGCCAGGGGGACAAGCATAGTGGTGGCTCACGCCTATAATCCCAGCCACGGAGGAATCAGGAGGCTGAGATCTGAGGATCCCAGATCGAAGCCAGCCTGGGCAGGAAAGTCCGAGAGATTCTGATCTCCAAGACACGACTCAGAAAAGGTCAGAAGTGGCGCCGTGGCTCAAGTGGTAGAAGCACTAGCTTTGAATGAAACAAGCTCAGCACAGCACCCAGGCTGGAGCTAAAGCCCCAAGACCGGTGCCCACACACAGCAGTTTTAAGTTCACAACAAAATTGAACATTAGCCTGGGCTCCTGTAACCCCAACTACTCAGGAGGCTGAGATATAAGGATCAAGGTTCAAAGCCAGCCTGGGTAGAAAGGTCTATGAGACTCTGATCTCTAAAGAATCAACCCAAAGCTGGAAATGGAGCTGTGGCTCAAAGTGCTAGAGCACTAACCTTGAGTATAAAAAACTCAGGCTGGGCGCAGTTGCTCAAGTCTGTAAGCCTAGCAACTCTACTCAGGAGGCTGAGATCTGAGGATCAAGGTTCAAAGCCAGCCCGGGTACAAAAGGACCCGAGACTCTTAACTCCAATTAACCTCTAGAAAATGGAAAGTGGGGCTTGGCTCAAGGGTAGAGCAACAGCCTTGCACTAAAGAGCTCAGGGACAACGCCCAGGCCCAGGGGTAAGGTGGTAGCCTTGAGCTGAAGAGCTTAGAGACAGTGTCCTGGCCCTGAGTTCAAGTCCCACTACCAATATGAGAAATGAATGATCTCTTGGGTGAAACAGAGCCTGGCAGTGGGAGAAGGCGGGGTGGGGGGATCCCCTGTGTCTACGGCCTTTCCTGGCCCCTTTCCCCTTAGCTGGCTTCCGACCATGGCTGGCGGGTGTGGATTTTAAACTATCTAAATGCAGCTGAAAATAAAAATTATTTACACTCCCCATCCAAGCTGGCAGAGCTTTAAAGTGTGCAGGGACGGGGGAGCCTCTTTCCTCTGCCTCTCCCTGGCTGATAAGGACCATAAACAAAGCTGACACATTTATAATAACTTTTTCCTTCCTCCCTCTCTGGGCTCTGGGCTCTGCCTCTCACTCATATTCTACAAGGAATAATTTTTTTTATTATACTGCCATTAGCAGAGAACAAAAACTCTGATGGGGGAGGGATGGGGGTGGGAATAAAATGTCAGATCATTCAGAAAGAGAGGTCAAAGGAAACAAAGCAGGCCAGCTGGTCTGCTTTACACACACCTATAATCCCAGCTACTCAGGAGGCTGAGAGCTGAGGATTATGGTTCGAGGCCAACTTAGCTAGGAAAGTCCATGAAACGCTTCTTTCCAATGAACCACCATCACCAAGGGAAAAAAAAAAAAGCCAGAAGTGAAACTTGAGTGGTAGAGCATCAACTTGGAGTGAAAAAGCCAGGCCTTAGGAGAATGCAAGGTCCTGAGCGGATGTGACATTGAGCTGGATGTTATCCCCTCCTTCCATTCCCCAGGGATCAAAGTGTAGCCTGCTGAGGGGCTGAGGGGTGAGGAGGCAGCTGGCTTGGGTTTTCCAGCAGGTGAGAGAATTGGGGGTGGGGGGGGCCTGGAGAGCCCCCCATCGGCCAATCCTTACCTCTGGGGAGAGGCCATGACAGAAGGAGGACATGGCTCCCCAGGGTCTGCCTTTCCCTGAGCCAGTTTTGGGGACACAGCAACCTATCGCCCTGTACAACATGTTTCTTACCAGAGGAGTAACTCCAAAGACCCTGTAGCTTATTATTACTATTGTTATTATTATTATTATTATTTATTGTTATTATTTTGTGCCTGTCCAGGGCCTGAACTCAGGGCCTGGGCGCTGTCCCAGGGCTCTTTTGCTCAAGGCTAGCGCTCTACCACTTAGAGCCACAGCCCCACTTCCGGTTTTCTGGTGGTTCCTAGGATCAGAGTCCCATGGAGTTTCCTGCCCAGGCTGGTTTTGAACCTTGATCTTCAGATCTCAGCCACCTTTGTAGCTGGGATGACGGGCGGGAGCCACAAGGCCCAGCCTTGGCAGAACTCTGCCCTCCCCATCTCCAAGCAGGTATACCCAGCCATGGAGCATGTCAGACACCACACACCCGCCACCGGGCACCCCAGATGCCCACCCCGTCTCTCAGAGGCAGGCACACGCTCTTTCTGTCTCCTAGGCTCTTGTGTGGACTTCCCTCTGCCTCTGCACTCAGATGGGGCACCTCAGAGCAGCTAACCCCCCTCCAAATGCCACCAGGCCTGGGTCAAGGTGAGCATCCATGCCACTGATCTCTTTCACTCGAGGCTGGCACTTTGCCATTTTGAGCCACAGCACGACTTCCGGTTTCTGGTGGTTCACCGGCGGTAAGAGTCTCCTGGACTTTCCTGTAGGGGCCGGCTTTGAACTGTGATCCTCAGGTCTCCACCCCCTGAATAGCTGGGATGAGGAATGTGAACCATCTGTGCCTGGCCTCCACTCCTGCTGCTCTGAGATGCTGAGAAGGATCCCCTCCCCTCCCCTCCCCTGCTCTCCCCTTCCCTCCCCTGCCCTCCTCTCTCCCCCCCATCCCCTGCCTTCCCCTCCCCCTCCCCTCCCCTGCCTCCCCCTCCCCCTCCCCTCTCCTCTTCTCCCCTCCCCTCTGCTCCCCTAACAGATTCTTCTTTGATCATGTTTTTGTGACCTTTGTAAAAGACAATTTAAATTCTAATTGTCCTGTGAGTACCAAAGGAATCAATTAGAAGCAAGAACAGCTAATTGTGCGGGGGAGGCAGGCCGGGCCAGAGGTACAAGGGGGGGACAGGCGGCCCCCTGCTGTCGGGGGGCCTTCCTGCAGTCTCTCCTCTTTAGACCCCGGGGAGCCAGGGTCACTTTGCAGGGCCACTTCCCTGGTACCCCTGCCCACCCCGCCCGCCCCTTCCCTGGCAGCAGCATTCGCTGCTGTAGATCAGTGTCTCATGGACTTTCCTGCCCAGGCAGGCTTCGAACCATGATCCTCACATCTCAGGTTCCTGGGTCTCTGGGACGACAGGCGGGAGCCCGGCAGGGAGGCTTGGATTTTGAGAGGGGGGAGCTGACTCTCCCACCTGAGTCCTGGGTCCTTAAGAGCTCCGTGCCTGGCTCTCATCCGCTTGTCCTTGAGAAGTTCTGCTGCGCAGTGGTCAAGGTCAGAGGACAGAGTTCAGAGAGAGGCTGAGCTCGCGCAGCCACACACACCCCAGCCACAGGCCCACCGTCCTCACAGCCCTCGGATGCCAAATGAAAGCATGAGGCCCTGAGTTCAAGCTCAGTACACACACACACACACACACACACACACACACACACATGCACAGCCCAGAGCTGCAATTGCATAGCAGTTCCAAGTTCCAGCTCGGGCCCCTCCATGCCAGGTGACACAAGGCCCTACCCTGAGCCCCAAGTGTGGGCAGAAGAGGGTCCCCCCACCCCAGCCTCCCAACCATCACTGGTGTCAGCCAACCACCGTGCAAGAAGCGGGGCTGAGAGGCAGGGCCCAGCCTGTGTCTCCTCCATGTTCCTCCTTCCTGGGTGCAGAGGACACGGCTGTAAAATGTAAGTAAAACCCGGGGCTAATTTCCTCGGTCAGAAGGAGGCTCGGCGGCGTTTCCAAGCCCTAATTAAACCTGCTCGGGTGGTGTAACACCAAAAAAAAAAAAAAAAAAAAAAATCAGCTCCAAGATCAATATTGCTATTCATTTAGAAGTGTAACGAGGTTAGGGAGGTGAGCAGAGGAAATAATTAACTCATTTGCAGCCTTTTAAACAGAAACAGTCATTTTTTAATCTCCAGAGTAATTAGCTATGCTCTGTCCATCAATCTAGACCACAGCCATTAACATTTTTTTTTAATTCTCTAATCTTAGCTACTCAGGAGGCTGAGATCCTAGGATCCTGGTTCGAAGCCAGTCTGGGCAAAAAAAAAAATCCGTGAGACTCTTATCTCTAATGAACCATTCGAAAACCAGAAGTGGTGCTGTGGCTTTCGCCTCGAGCTGAAGTGCTAAGAGACAGCACCCAGGCCTTGAGTTCAAGCCCCACGCAGACAAAACTACATCCATCCATCCATATTTGGATTCATCAAGGAGAGGGGTTAAGATGTCTCGCCCTTCTCCCAGCCTCCCGGCACTGGCCTCCGAATCTGGCATGACCCCTGAGTTGCCTCAGAAAGCATTTCACCCAATCGGGTGCAGGTGCTCAGGTAAGGTATAGACAGGTAGGGAGAGATGGGCCACAGCCCCTGCTCACCCTGGGCTTGGAGGCTCGGGTCTGCTCCAGGCACTGCCACACACTGACCTGTACAGGCCTCTGCCACCTTCTAGAAATTACCTAGGCCCTCTGGAAGGACAGACAGTGTGCAGGGAGCCACAGGTTCTGGTTTAAGTGCCCCAGGGGTCTCCAGCCACTAGAGGGCAGCAGAGGCACAGGGACCCCGAGTCCAGAAGGGGGCAGGTGGGGGGCGGGGCGTGCTCAGCCTCAGTTGCTTCTTTTAGAAAGAGCTTTGAGGCTTCTTGGTGGGGAAAGGGGGTCCCCAGGGCCATTCCATCGGGAATCCTGTGACCAATTAGCATGTGGGGACTGAGGCCTCAGGGAAAGGGGTCAGGACTGAACTCTTTCTCGCCAGCCAGTGGGAGCCTCAAGACTGCTGGGAAACTGAGGAAACCGGGAAAGGGAGAAACTGAGGCCCAGAGAGAGAGGTGGGGTGCTGTGCTCCCGATCGTCTGGTGTGATCTTTGTCAGCAAATGGAGTACCATGGGATTCGTGGCCTGAGGACAGAATAAGGAGCCAACAGATTTTGAGCGGGTGGCAGGGTGAAAGGCTGTCATCCCAGCTACTCAGGAGGCCGGGATCAGAGGATCCTGGTTCAAAACCAGCTTGGAAAGTCCACGAGACTCTTACCTCCAAGGAACCACCAGAAAAGCCAGAAGTGAAGTGGTGGCTGAAAGGATGGTTCAAAGCTAGCCTTGCGTGAGAGAACTCAGAGACAGCGGCCAGGCCCTGAGTTCAAGCCCCACGACCGACAAAAGAGAGAAAGAGGTAGACCCTGGATCACCCAGACCACGGGGAGAGGGCGGGGGAGGCGTGGGTGTAAGGGAAGGTTCCAGAGGGCAGGAAAGCGCTGTGGTATGGGTGGGCACCATCCTGACCAGTCTGCTGGTGGGTAGAGCGGCTGTGCCCAGCACCTCTCGGGCTCTCGTGAAGGGCCCACTTTCCTAGGGCCTCCTCAGGTCGTGTGGAGCCCTGGCTGGGCAGCAGGAGGGGGTTCTGGAAGGTTCTGGAAATCCCAGGCTGGAGAAAAGGAAAAGAGGGAGATTAAGGGGCATTGGCTCTCCCTCTGCCCCCTCCACACGGGCACTGGAGCACGGATGACTGCCCAGCCATGCTCTGCGCATGCCTGCAGCTCTGTCACCCACCCCCGCCACTGCCCGAGGACGGCCCTGCGCCTCTTGAAGCCAGCCTGGGCTGTGAGACTCCTCTCCAGTGAACCACCAACCCGGGAGAGGAGCCGTGGCTCCAGTGGCCAAGCGCTAGCCTTGAGCAAAGGGACAGCGCCCAAGCCCTGAGTGCCAGCCCCAGGTCAGGAGCATACACACACACACACACACACATCTACACACCTACACACGTACACATATACACACACACCCAGCTATATACACGTACATATGCATACATACATACACACATACATATACACACACCTACATACACACCTGCACACACATGCACATCTACACACATTCACACACACACACACACACACACACACACACACAATCTACACAGCAGGCAAAGTGCTGACCTTGATCTTGAGCACACAGCCAGCACAGGCTTTGTGGCGTCTTCTGCCCTCCCCTCCCCCAGCTCCGTGCATGGGGGGGAGGGGGCGGAGGGTGGGAATTCCAATGCGGGAGGAGGAGGAGGAGGAGGGAGGAGAGAGGACCAGCGTCGGCCCGGAGCTTGGTTGCTAGGGGCAACGGCACTGCCTTCTGAAGAGGAAGCAGATGCTGGGCTGGGCTCAGGCCTCACGTGGAAGGCTCTGAGCACTCTATGAGGATGGACGGGGTGGGGGGAACATGAAGCTAGCACCCCCGGAGGCAGGGGGTGTGGAAGGCAGACGCTGGGTGGGCCTCTAGGGTGCTTCTGACCCCAGGAATCCAAGGTGTCAAGTGGAAGGGAAGGCTGGAGGTCGGAGCCCACCCACCTGTGCAGCCCCTCGGAGGACTGTGATTTGATGGGGACTCAGAAGTTTAAGGCAGGGCTGGGGGAAACTGGGTGTGCCCACCATTCCCAGACCCTGCCAGGGCCCTGGGGCGGCCTCCCTGCCCGCCGCCTCTCATCAGAGAAGGTTGGGCAGGCGTGGGATGAACCCAGCCAGGACCCCCCCTCCTCACTGCCCGCCCCGTGCACCCCATTTTCTGTGCCTATAAAATGGACAAACCATGACAGAGAAGAAGGCAGTCAGGTGTTGGCAGCTCAAGCCTGTCATCCTAACGACTCAGGGGGATCCTAGTTCAAAGCCAGCCCGGGCAGGAAAGTCTGTGAAACTCTGATCTCCAAGGAAAAAAAAGAAGTGGAGCTGTAATTCAAGTGATGGAGTGCTAGCTAGCCTTGATTGGAAAAGCTCGGGGACAGTGCCCAGGCCCTGAATTCAAGCCCCAGAACTGGCAGAAGGAAAAGAAAGAGGAGAAGGGAGCAGGGGAGGGAGGGAGAAGGAGGAGGAGGAAGAGGAATAAAGGAAGAGGAGAATGATTCCTTTTCTACTTTTGACTGAGATCATAAATAACTTTCTTTTCAGGTCTGGAATCGGAACTCTTAACTCCACATCCTAACTCCACTGTTACTCATTGGCAAGCGCTCCAGCACGAAGCCACACACCCAACCCTTTCTCCGTGTATTACAGTATTTTCTCAATGTAATTGAGCATCCAGACTCAGAGCCAAGCTCTCTGGATAGATTCCACACTAACAATGCTGGTTAGAGACTGAGGTATGGTGGACAGGCCCGCCTCCACCCCACCATGGGCTAAAGACCATGTTTAATCCCTCTTGAGCAAAGAAAGGGTCTCCCCCTGTTGTCACCAAGAAGCCCTGGGAGTATTCCCTGGAGCCCAGGTTTTCACTCCAGGGTGTCCCAGATCTGGGTGATGGGAGAGGGGAGGGATTGAAGGCCCTGCTCCCCACACCTCACCCCTTCCCAGGCCCAGACAGCCATAATGGGAAGGTATTGAAATTTAAATCAGAGTTGGGCCCTCACCTCTCTGCCTGTAATCTGGCTATCTCCTTCTGGAGAGAAAGACAGACCTGACTCGGGGAGAAATGATAAATTTTCAATTTTATTTTAAAATATAGCAGATGGGAGATTTTATTGGAGCCATAAATATGTCAAGAACGATGCTGGCGTGTGGGGGGTGATGCCCCCTCCTGAGGGGGGGGTCTCTCTTCCTGTTTAGAAATTCCATCAGATTCTTAATAAGAGACTCCGGTTTGACTGCAGAGAAATAGTCTGTATATTAAAGCAATTGAATTTCCATTTGCCAAACACCTTGTGCTTGAAGCTCGGGGGTTCCAGGGGTGTGGAATTGCTAAGCCGATTCTAAATGAACCTAAACTAATAACTGCACAGGCTTGCTGAGGGTTGGGGTGGAGGGGAGGGAGGAGGGAGAGGGAGGGGGCACACATGACCAATCAGGACTCAGGGTCAAGAAGGGCAGGGCTACCCATCCAATCAGGACTCAGGGCCAAGAAGGGTGGGGCTACCCATCTCCCTTCACACACACACACACACACACACAGCATGAAGGGGGCCCTCTGCCTCTGCTCTCAAAAGGGAAACTGAGGCTCGAAATACTGGTCCCTCCTCTTGTTCATTTGATACTTGGCTGACTTGGGGGGGGGCTGCAGCCTCTGGGGTACACGGAGGGGCTGTGTTGTGCAGCCACCCTGTCCCTGTCATTCCAGCTACTGTCAGCCTGGGCAGAAGAGTCTGTGATACTCATCTCCAATTAGCCACCAAAATGCTCCTCCTGTCTCAGCCTCCAGGGGCCTGGGGTGGCAGGCAAGCCCCACCACACCAAGCTGACGCCTTTTAGAAGCTGTCCCTGACGGCAGCTGCTCTCTCCCCAGCCTGGCCTCCGCACACTTCCAGCGTGGCTAGAGGAAGGAAGGACAGGTTGTCTCCTGCGGCCTCCGGCGCATAGGTCAGCGGTTCTGGGACAGCCTGGTCACCCTCCGACGCCCTTACTAGCTGCGCAGTCACTCGGCCTTTTCCAGTGAACACACCCGGGGGTCTCAGGCCTGCGGCGGGGCGGAGTGAGCCGCTGCTTAGTCAACGAGAAGGAAACTGCCCAGAGCCAGGACAAAATCACAGGAAGGGTGGCTCTGGCTCCCCCAGGGAGCCCTGGCACCCCAGACCTGCCCCTGTCACAGCCCGAAGGCGTGGCATGACCTCCCTCCAGGCCCTTCCTGTGCAGGGTGGGGGCAGGCAGAGCCATCTGGCAGAGGGAGCCGGGTGGAGCCTGGCCTCCAGCACAGAGGCCCAGAGGAGGGCTGGGAGGCGGGGATGTGATCCTGAGGGCCTGGGGAGGGGAATGAGGCAGGGCAGGGCCGGAGTCTCATTTGCTCCAGATTCTTTTCCTAAAAAGTCAAACCAAACAAACCAAACAACCTCACTGAAGATAACAGTGGCTCACACCTGCAGTCCTTGCTACTCAGGAGGCTGAGAGCTGAGGATCCGGGTGTGAGGCCAGCCTGCACCAAATAGATCACAAAAAAGGAGACTCTGGGGCCTCTCCCCACCAACCCTCAGTCCCCGGCCTCTCCCCACAGTCCAGGCCTCTCCCCACTGCCCTGGCCTCCCCCTGACCAGCAGAGAGAACCAGGATGAGCCTCTGCCCTGGGCTGTGAGAGGGCAGAGTGGTCAGGAAGGACGAGGGCACCACTGCCTTGCCACCCCCATGAGCACACGGAGACGGCCCAGCCTGACTCTCAGGTGGCAGGAGCCACCCGGGGAGACGGGAACCTCATGGGCCCGGTGGGGTGTGGGGCTGGATGGGGCAGGCAGCCATGTTTCCTAGGGAAATGTGTGGGAGCGGGCAGGAGCCCCCAGGGGCTGCCCATGCGCTGTTCCCCAGGCAGGCCCGCGGGAGCCTCCTGTCCACAGCAGCCGAGCCTGGCTGATGGCAGTTTCCTATCACTCGTTCTTTGTTTTTTTTTTTTGCCAGTCCTGGGCTTGAGCTCAGGGCCTGAGCACTGTCCTTGGACTTTCTCAAGGCGAGAGCTCTACCACTTGAGCCTCAGCACCATTTCTGGCTTTTTCTGTGCATGTGGTACTGGGAATCGAACCCTGCTCTTTGCTCATGCTAGGCAAGCACTCTACCACTAGACCAAACATCCGGCCTGGTCCACTTTTTTGGGGGGTTGTGGGGTTTGAACTCAGGGCCTGGATGCTTCCTCCCATCTCAAGCCACAGCTCCACTTGTGGTTTTCAGGTGGTTCATGGGAGATAAAAGTCTCAGGACTTTCTTGCCTGGGCTGGCTTTGAACCTCGATTCTCAGATCCCCACGTTCTTAAGGCAAATTCTGAGTGCTCAGGCAGGCCCACAGGAAGTCCAAGGCTAGCCCACAGCCTGTGTCCAGCACCAGCTTACTCTGATCTGAGCAGAGAGCAGGGCCTGGCCAGTCAAGGCTGCACGGGGCTTGGGGCCATGGGTGGACGTGGGAGGGCAGTGGAGGGGCAGGGCCCCGGGGCCTGGCCTGCATCTGTGGGAAAGTCTAGGCCTCACTGCTCCAAGCGCCCCACTCACCAGAGCTGAAGTCCAAGCTCTCCCAGAGCGAGCCAGACAGAACCTTCTGGAACAGGCTCCTCAACTTGCTCTTTTATAAATGGAGAAACTGAGGCAGAGAGAGGCAGGAACTTGTCCTGGTCACCCCATCCCTAGCCAGTGGTACAGCTGGGACTGGAGCTGGACCATGGGGTCCCAGCACGGGGAGGAGGGGACACGTTCAGAGCTACCCCAGAGTGTTTCCAGGATTTCTGTCTGGCATCTAGCTTCATGGCCGCCCCAGCTTGTGTGCCTCAGTGTGCTCGCCTGTAAAATGGACTCATGGTATCACACACCCTACTGTGGCCGACTGAGGTGGGGTGGTGAGAGGGCAGTGAAGGTGCTTTACCCCTCCCTGGACACTTCCTGCTGCGCGTGCAGGGCATGTGTGTGTGTGTGTGTGTGTGTGTGTGTGTGTGTGTGTGTGTGTGTGGTGTGTGTGTGTGTGTGTGTGTGTGTGTGTGTGTCTGCCCCGGGGCTTGAACTCAGAGCCTGGGCGCTGTCCCTGAGCTTTTGTGTTCAAAGCTGGTGCTCTACAACTTGAGCCACAGCTTTTTCCCCCATGCATATGTTTTTTTTTTTTGAGGGGGGGTGGGCTTAGTGGTAGAGTGCTTCCCTAGTATGCAAGCGTGCATGAAGCCCTGGGTTCGATTCCTCCATACCACATACACAGAAAAAGCCAGAAGTGGAGCGGTGACTCAAGTGGTTGAATGCTAGCATTGAGCAAAAGAAGCTCAGAGATAGTGCCCAGACCCTGAGATCAGGTCCTAAGACTGGGAAAGGGGGACAAAAACAGAGGAAGGGGTATTAGTGTTCAAAAAGTAATGTACCCACTACCTGAGGAATGTAACTGCCACCCCTCTATGCGTCACCCCAACAATAAAATTCAATATATATATATTTATTTATGATGAGGGTGGACAGAGGGGGCGACAGTTACATAGGTCAGGCTATAAATACATTTCTTTTTGGATAATGTCACCCCTCCCTCTCCCAGTTTCCCCTTTGTCCCTCCATGTCTGTGCCTCCTTCCCCTCCTAAACAGATAAATGAACAATCGTGACAAGAAAACAACAAAAAAAGCAACACCAACCAAAAAATCCCTCCTATTTCATTTCCTGACGTTCATTTAGCGAAACATGATTTTATATGACTGGAAACACAGAGGCCCATTTTTTTTTTTTAAACTTTTTTTGGGTGACTCATTGGCAATAAGAGCGTCACACACTTTCTTTTCCCTGGTTGGTTTTGAACGTTGATCCTCAGGCCCCTCAGTAGCTGGGATTACAGGTGTGAGAGCAGCGCCCAGCCCTTGCCCATTTCTAGAGAAGGCTGGAATGTGGGTGCCAGCTGGGTGGCGTCACAACCACCCCAATACTGTGCAGGGCCTCAGCTGCCCGGGCTGGAAAAGGCTGGACTTTGTAGGACAAAGAGAGCAGTGCCTGCAGCCCAGTGCCTGCCTGCTGCTTGGGGCCTATTAACAGCAGGTGACAGGGAAGGAGCAGGGAGGGGAAGGGTAGAGCCTTGCCCTCCCGCCCCCCCCCCCAATCCTGGCTTGGCTGAGTGCCCTTCCCTGAGAGTTTTCCATATTTATTTATTGTTAATGCTTTCTCTCACCCTTCCCCCAGGGCCTCCTTGACAGGAAAAGGAGAAAAGTGCTCTCAGGCCTCTGCTCTTAGCAGCCCAGGGGAAGGGAAGCAAGCTTCAAGGTCAAACGGATACTGGCTGACCTTGAAAGCTTCCCTCGCTGCCCTGAGCTTGCCAGTACATTAAAAATCTGTGAAAAGCACCTGTTTGGCTGCAGGGCTGGAGGACGGGGTGGGGCGCACTGAGCTCCATTCCATCTAGGAGTGCTTTCCTGAGGGGCGGGTCCTGAGGGGCGGGTCTCCCCTGGGGACCCAGGCTTCTAGGCCCTCCTGGCAGTCCCCACTCCAGAGTTGGCGGTGGGAGGTGGAAAAACGGAATTGTCAGGGTGGCCGGAGCGCCAGTACTCACGCCTGTCATCCCAGCTCTTCAGGGGGCTGAGATCTGGGGATCGTGGTTCAATGCCAGCCCAGGCAGAAAAGTCCTCGAGGACGGCCCCTCATCGCCAGCTCATCTCTGAAAGCCCTGGAAGTGGTGGTGTAGCTGAGCACTAAGCTGGAGCAAAAAGAGTTCAGGGTCAGGGCTTAGGCCTTGAGTTCAAGCCTCAGGATCGACACCCACACACACACACACACACACACCCCATCTCAAAAGACGCCAGCTGCCAGTTCTTGCCAGGCTTTGCCCTTCCCGGGCCTTTAGTCTGCGGGTGAATGGCTTTCCTGCAGAACTGCTTTCAGGCCCAGCCTGGCCTCCCCGTGGGTGGACATGTCCCCAGCCAGCTGGGAAAGGCTCTGGGTGTGGGGGGTGGGAACTCAGCATCTCTCCCACGGGACAGGATTTCAGCCCAAGCATCGCCTATTCTAGATCTCAGCCTCCTGCATGGCCGGGATTACAGACAGGGACATATCCTCTCCTGAGGCACACATCTCGGCTTCCTCCCCCCCTGCCCCCCTGCACCCCAGCCCCTGGCAACGTGTACCCCTGCAGTGTACAAAGCCATCCTCGGCCCTGTCTTGAGTGGCTTCACCAGCGCCAACGCCTTTCAGGTAATTTTCCCTGGGAGGCCAGAAGGCACCGCTGTGCGCCCAAAGGGCTCCTTTGCAACATGGCCCAGGAACCAAGGCCACCCAGGCTGCAGGGTTGCCAGCATCCACGCACCCTCAAGCAAGAACGCCCAACTCCTTAGCCACCCTGAGAACTTCAGACAGAGACCCACCTGCTTTCTTTCTCCTTTTCTTCCGGGACTGAGATTTGAACTCAGGACTTTAAGCTGGTTAGGCAGAAGCGCCACCACGTGAGTCTTTTGGTTGCGATGGCTGGAGATGGATAGGGTCTTTTGGTTTTTGGTCTGTGTTGTGCTGGACTGTGGTCTTCCTGTTTATGCTTCCTGTGTCGTTGGGGTTGACAGATACATGCCAGTGCCCCCTGCTATTGGTTCAAAAGGATTCTCCTGCCGGGTGCTGGTACTCAGGCCTGACATCCCAGCTGCTCAGGAGGCTGAGATCTGAGGATCATGGTTCAAAGCCGGTCTCACAGGAAAGTCCGTGAGCCTCTCATCTCCAGTGGCGCTGGGACTCACCTTGGTAGAGCGCTAGTGTAGAGCAAAAGAGCTCAGGGACAGCGCCCGAGCCCTGAGTTCAAGTTCCACAAGTGACAAAAATGAAAACAGGGTTCTCATGAAAATGGAGCTGGGGCTCAAGTGGGAAAGCACCAGCCTTGAGGGAAGAAGCCAAGCAAGAGGCCATAATAGAGATAATAGCAGCAGCAGTTGCTTTTTCCTTTCATTGGTTGATTGGTGGATTGATTTCTTTCAGTGCTGGGACTAGAACTCCGAGCTTTGCACACTCGAGGCGAGCGGCTGAGTCGTGCTTTTGTATTTATTACTTTATCTGTGAGTGCAGGCATCGACAGCTAGATTACAAGAATGGCTTTTCATGGCTAACCTGGCTTATGGGGGGAAGTGAGGCAGACCCCGAGTTCAGCTACTCACGCCCGACTCCTGCCCCCATCTGTACAATCACCCCGGGCGGAAACTGGCTGTGTGCATGAGCGGGGAATTCCTGAAAATCCTCTCCGGCTCACAACATGTCAGGATCATGCTTTTCTCGTGAATCCCGGGGGTGAGAAAGGCTGTGCAGTCTGGCCTCTGGGGAGAGGGGGCCTGTCTGGCTGCCAGGACCCTTGAACCCTGGCTCCTTCGGGAATCCAGCCTAATGGGGACATGAATGAATGATGAACTCGACTTAGCAGGCAGGAAAATGACACCCCAAGAACACAAGAGATCTGTCCCCCCCAAGCAGGGAGGGACTGTGAGGCTGGGCTTCCAGGGGGAACCAGCCAGTGATGGCCTTTGTCAGACTCTACCTGGAGATCTTGTGAACGTGGATTGTGAATTCTGTGGCTCTGGGCTAAGGCTCATAGTTCAAGGCCAGCCCAGGCAAAAATAGTTTGTAAGACCTCTTCCTGTGTGTGTGTGTGTGTGTGTGTGTCCAGGGTCACTGCCCACAGCCCCGTGTGGGGCTCTGCTCGGAGGACCCCAGAAGGCCAAGGCCTGTGCTGTGGCTCAAGTTGTGAGTTGTGTGAGGTACAGTGACTCCCCATGTCACAGGAGAAACCGAGTTAACACCCCATTAAAGACAATCACCCCAAGAGAAGCCAGGATTGAAATGAGCTGAGCAGGGGCTCGAACCTGAAAGGAAATGTCTCCTCAGCCAGGAAAAAAAAAAAAAATCCAAGCACGGGGAGAGGGAAAGAGCTGGCTCTGCAGGCTCGGGGCTGAGTGGCAGGGAAGGAGATCTTTCTGGAAGGTAAAGGAAGGGCTGTGTGCCCAGGGCTATTTTTGAACATTGCTTGAGCGCCGACATATTCCAGCTTCCACAACTTTCTCGGGCAGGGGGCGGGAGGGGCTCTGGGAATGGCAGCCGGGGATTTAGGGACGGCTTATTGTGGTTTTTTTTTTTTTTTATTGGTCAAGTGATTCTTCCCTTTTCCCAAGAGAAAGAGAAAGAGCTTCTGCTCACAGCTCCAACTTGGTGACCAAGGAATCGCCTAGAAATTGATCTGAGAGAGAAAGAGAAACAGAGAGGGGGGGAGGGAGGGAGGAGAGGGAGAGGGAGAAGGGCAGATAGACAGAAGGCAGGCGCTGGTGGCTCACGCCTGTAATCCCAGCTACTCAGGAGGCTGAGATCTGAGAAGCATGGTTTAAAATCAGTCCTGGAAGGAAAAACCAGGAGACTTCTCTCCACAAAAGCCAGAAATGGAATTGTGGCTCCAGTGGTAGAGCAGTAGCCTTGGGTAGACGAGCCCTAGGACAGGGCCCAGGCTCTGAGTTCAAGCTTCACAATCGACACTCCCCCCCAGTGCCCCCCCCAAAAAAATATAGAGACAGACAGACAGAAATGGAGAGGCAGTTCTGGAGGACTGAGCTTTCTCTACTCTGAGCAAGAAGATGGATTTATCAAACTAAAAAAATAAACCATCTCCACGAACTCATTATCTCACATCTTCTCCCTCTCTCTCTCCCTCTCTCTCTCTGCAAAACTGAAAGGTTATCCAAGAAGTCTGGAGTATCAGCCTCCCTCCCTCACACACCAGGTCTCCTCCCCCGACACGCACGCCTGTGCACACACACCTATGCGCGCACACGCACACTTGCATTTGCAGAACAAGCCTGTGCTTCGCATTGTGATGTCTGGGCAGTGCCAGCTCTGCAGCCCTGTGGAATCCTGGCAGCTTCTACTCCGCTGGAAGCCTCGGCTCGGCCACGTGGACCCTGGGTCTCACCTGGCTCACAGGCAGGAGACCACGCCACGCTCTCACCATCCTGGACTGGGCCCAGCAGAGGCTGGAGGAGGCCTGGGTGTTTTTTTTTTTTTTTTCTCATGGGGTGGGGTTGGTGGCTCACACCTGCCATTCTAGCTGTTTAGGAAACTGAGATCTGAGAATCTTGGTTCAAAGCCAGCCTGGGCAGGAAAGGCGATGAGACTGTTCTCTCCAGTGAAACAACAAAGAAGCTGGAAGTGGCTCCGTGGCTCAAGGGGTAGAGTGCTAGCCTGGAGCACAAGAGCTGGGGACAGTGTCCAGGCCCTGAGTTCAGGCCCTAGAACACACACACACACACACACACACACACACACACACACGCACACACACGCACACACACACACAGTACTTCTGGCTCATTCACAGCCACAGAGCACGTCAATGGGGCCAGCTACACGGCCATGCGGCCTCTTGCAGGCTGGCCAGGGGCCTGGAGAGCCTTGGTGAGGAGCCCAGGGCCCAGGGTGGCCGCGCTTCACGGCCTGGCCAGCAGAGGGCGCGCGCCCCCCCGGACAGCGCCCCCACCCCCCCTCCCCCCCACATCTGGAAATGGGTTTCCTCCATGGTTAGGAAACAGGGCTGGCGAGGCCTCTGAGCCTCAGAGTGCTGGCCCCAGTTCTCCCCAAGAGCACTTGAGGAATGTGGAGAATTTGCCCGGCCCAGGCCACCAGCACATCCCAGCCTGGAGCTTGGCTGGGCCCCTGGGTGGGAAGCTGGGCCTGGACCAGGCCTGGGTCAGAGGCCTTCGCCCGCCCCTCCTACAATGGAAGGGGAAGGGAAACAGGAGGAGACCCCCCAGAAGTGCTCCCCAGAGGAGGGGAGCGAAAACACGCCAGTGTACCCCATCCTTTGGGTTTCCAGGGCCTGGGAAACAAGATGCCGCAGCCCCCACCCAGCTCGGTGGAATACACTTTCCATCCCAGCTACTTTGGAGGCTGAGATCTGAAATTCGTGGTTCAAAGCCACCCTGGGCAGAAAAGTCTATGAGTTTTATTTCCAATTATGGTCAAAAAAAGGGGAAATGGAGCTGTGCTGTGGGTCCAGTGGTAGAGTACCAGCCTTGAATGAAAAAGAAAAAGAAAAAGAAAGCTAGGGGACACTGCCTGGGCCTGAGTTCAAGCCCCAGCTTGAACTGTTACGAAAAGTAAATAAATGAATGCATAAAAGAGGCGAGATCTGGCCAGGTGATGGTGGGTGGTTCAAGCTGACATCTGAGGATCATAGTTCAAAGCCAGCCAAGTCCCCAGAGTCCAGGAAAGTCTCTCCAAGGACTCACCAAAAAGCCAAGAAGTGGGACTGTGGGTCAAGTGGTAGCGCCCCAGTCTTGAATGGAAAAAGCCAAGCAAGGACTTGAGTTCAAGTCCCAGCACCAGCACACACACACACCCCAGCAAGATATAGTTCCAAGCAACCAACTTCCTAAATGAATGATGAGTGATTTACAAATGCCAGCACAGCCCGCAAACGATGGGAGAAGAACAAGGAGAAAGTGGAGGGAAGCCGGGAAAGTAGGACCAGCCCTGAGCCCCGGATGTAATTCTAAGGCCTCTCCGCTTCCCAAAGCCGTATGCATTTAAATGTCCACATTTTCAACAGAAGCCAAAAAAATCTGTACTTCTCTCGGCCAAACAACACATCAGTCTAATGTGGTGTGGGAGAAATATGTTCCATTCTTCTATGAACAGAATGTTAACTTCACCCAGAATCAATATTTATAGCCAAGCACACAATGAGCCAGATTGTTTTGAGCTGCAGGAGTTTAAGACAGATTTTTTTTTTGGGGGGGGAGGTAGAGGAGAAGTTTTGGGGGGTCCCCTCTTCATCCTCACCGAGCAGATCTGCAGAGGGCACTGGAATTTCCCAGGGGATTTCTGCCTGGGAAGTGGGGCCAGGCCCTTTCCGCCCCACAATGCCTCTGTCTCCTGTGGGGGGCCCGGCAGTGTCAGGGCTCCATCCTGGCTTCTCCTACTCACATCAGAGCACGGGATGACACCTCACACAAGTCCAGCGAGGGTCATCCGAGCTGGGGCGGTGACTGGGCATGGCTGCTGTGAGACGTGAGGGAGGGGTGCCATCCTTGGCTGTGAAGGAGCCAGGTATGGTAGCTCACGCCTGTAAACTCAGCTACTGCAGAGGCGGAGATCTAAGGGTCTAGGTGCAAAGACAGCCTGGGCAGGAAAAGCCATGCGGCTCATATCCAACAAAATGTCAGAGGTGGAGGTGTACCTCAAGTGGTGGCGTGCCAGCTTGGAACAGTATCGAGGTCCTGAGTCCAAGCTCTAGCACCATAACTGCTTCTCACACACGATGGACTAAACTTCCATAGCCACCATCTCTAGAAAATGTTCTTTGGCTTCTGTGGGATATGGAGGCCGGATTCCTCTTGGCCTGGTTGTGCTGCGGGCCCAAGCGTGTTCCCGTGTGCTGTTTCGTGGATGTGGAGTGGCGTTCACAGACAGGGTCTGCACTGTGCTTTTTCCATCCAGTTCTCACACACAGCCTTGAAGGAATCCAGTCACCCCAGCTGTAACGTCAGCCAAGATAAACAAATATTATTTTTCTGGAAGGAATGTCTAGTATGTTCCTTCTTTTTTTCTTTTTTTCCCCGTGTGTGTGTGTGTGTGTGTGTGTGTGTGTGTGTGTGTGTGTGTGTGTGTGAGTCCTAGAGCTTGAACTCAAAGCCTGGGCCCTGTCCCTTACCTCTTTTTGCTCAAAGGTTGGTACTGTAGCACTTGAGCCATAGCTCCACTTTTGACTGGTTCATTGGAGATAAGTGACTGGGCTGGTTTTGAACATCCATAGTAAATGTCACTCCACATCCAGACTGACCTTCCTTCCTTCTTTCCTTCCTCTCTCCCTCCCTCCCTCCCTTCCTTCTTTCCTTTCTTCCTTCATTCTTTCTTCCCTTCCTCCCTTCTACTAGGACTGGGGCTTGAACTCAGGGCCTGAACACTGTCTGTGGGCTTTCTCAAGGCTAGAGCTCTACCACTTGAGCCACAGCACTGCTTCCAGGTTTTTCTCTGTATGTGGTACTGAGGAATTGAACCCAGATCTTCGTGCATGCTAGGCAAGCACTTTACCACTAGGCCAAACCCCTAATTATTTTTAATGGTTTAAATGGAGATAATAATAGTCTCACAGACTTTTCTGCCTAGGATGGTTTCGAACTGCAATCACTGAAGATCAAATCTTTGAGGGAACAGATAACAGACAGTGCCCAGGCTCTGGGTTCAAATCCCACAACTGATACCCACCCCTCCCCACCCCCCAAAAAAAGCCACCAGCCTCAAGGAAAGGTTAAGGTCTCTGGGTTGCTTGCTGATCCCAGGGGCTGTGAAGAGACCAAAGTTCCCAGGAAGAAGCCAAACCCGGGCTAAGCACCACCCTTCATCTCTTCCAGTCCTGCCAAATGGTTTCTTGGCTCATCTCCTCTGAGCAGACCGCCCCCCCCCCCCCCCCCCCCCGGCCCCTGCCAGGCTTTTGGGCTGTCAGCTATGGTGTAATCTCTGCAATGTTCCGCTGGGGCTTTTTTCTTTTTTTCTTTTTTTCTTTTTCTTTTTCCCCTTCCAAATCGAAAAATCTTAAATGCAAATGCCATGTTTTACATTTCCTTTTCCTCGAGGAGCTGGAAGCATTGAAAAAGGAGAGACCAGTCCTTCATTTCTCAGCTCAGCGAGCAGTGGGGGGAGCTGGCTGGGCGCCTGTGCAGCCCTGGAGCACGGGGCCCGGGTGTGAGCCGTTTCCACCCTGCGGAGGATGGAGCTTGGAGACACAGGCTTGTGAGGAGCTGGAAGGAAACCATCAGGGTATGGCCAGGGGGCAGATGTGCTGCCCAGACCTCATATATACAGATATATGTATTATCCATAGCCAATCCTGGGACTTGAACTCAGGGCCTATGCACTGTCCTTGAGCACTTGGGCTCAAGGCTCTACCTACCACTTGAGCCACAGCACCACTTCTGGTCGTGTGTATGTGTGTGTGTGTGTGTGTGTGTAGTTCTGAGGAATTGAACCCAGGGCTTCGTGCATGCCAGGCCAGCACTCTGCCACCAGCCTGCGCTCCCGGCCCCCATATTTTGTTTTTAAATCTACGTTACCTGTGTGACATCTATGTCATTCAGATGCTCATGTCATAAGTGTGTGTGTGGTGCTGGGGATCAAACCCAGGGTCTCTCCGGTGTAGGAGGCAAGCACTCGGTCACTGTTGGATTCAGGCTGTGTTTTCCTTTCATTCTCCAAGTCCAATAATACCTTGGCAACTTCTGTCTGCCATATCCTGAGTGGGTCTGCTCTTCTCCACACCACTGCCTCCTGTCATGGCTAAGCTGTCGTCACCCCCCACCCCTCTCCTGTGCCAGCCTGGTCCATTCTTGGATTATTTCCCTGCCCTCCCATGATCCTCTACCCAGCCCTGAAGGATCTTTCTAGAATCCAGACCCAGCCAGCGCCAGTGGCTCACACCTGTTATCCCAGCTACTCAGAAAGTTGAGACTGGAGGAGTCTGGTTCCAAGCTAGTCTGGGAAGGAAAATCTGCAAGACTCTTATCTCCAAAGAATCACAGAAAAAGCCACAAGTGGCATGGTGGCTCAGGTGCTAGAGTGCTAGCCTTGAGCACAAAGAGGCTCAGAGATGGCGCCCAGGCCTAGAGTTCAAGCCCCAGGACCGGCAGAATAAAATTAAAAAATAAAAAACCAATATATCACTTGTGCAACACTCTTCACGTTATACTTGCAATGAAGTCTTAAGGGTTTTTTTGTTTGTTTTTTGTTTTTTGTCAGTTGTGGGGCTTGAACTCTGGGCCTGGGCACTGTCTCTGAGCTCTTTAGCTCAAGGCTACCTCCCTACCCCTTGGGCCACAGCATCACTTCTGGTTTTCCAGTGGTTAATTGGAGATAAAGAGTCTCATGGACATCAGTGCCCAGGCTGGCTTTGAACTGTAAACTTCAGGTCTCAGCTTCCTGAGGAGCTAGAATGACAGGCGTGAGCTACTGTGCCTTTTTTGGGGGGGGGGGTGCAGACGCTCTCTTAGCTTCTATTCAAGTTGGTGCTCTACCAATTTAGGCCATGCCTCCAACTTCCAGCTTTTTTTTTTTTTTTTGCAGGTTCATTGGTGATAAAAGTTTTATGGACTTTCCTGCCTGGACTGGCTTCGAACCTTGACCCTCAGATCTCAGCCTCCTGAGTAGCTAACATCCATGCTTGGCTTAAAATTTAAGGTCAGACAAAGCTTTGCGGCTGCTTTGTTGTAACTCAGAAGCCAGGATGCCCCTCGCAGGCTCTCCCCAGCCTTGTGTGTTTCCTTCTTCCTGGGATGCCCACTTCCGGAGGGTCGGCTCTTAGCACGATTGACTCCTTCCAATCTGTCTGCTCTCCCAGTTTCCCACAAGGGCCTCTTCCCTCCCCTCCTTCAGTTACAGTCCTGTGTCTTGGCAGAAGGCTGGGTTAGCTGATGAGGTCACTGTCGATGGACCCCCCACCCCGCCTGCCTTCCGTAAATTCTAATATTTAAGTGTCTTCTATTTCTGAAAGTTATTATCCTATGGATTAACTAATTCAATCCGCATAAAAACTCTACCGGGGATGGGAAATAATTCACTGGCAGCAGGCTTGTTCAGCATGAGCAAAGATAGGGGTTCAGTTCCCAGGGTGAATAAAGAATAACATTAAAACACAGTTCATTTACATTCTAGATGAAATCTTTACTAGATAAGTTGCTTGTTTGTCCTCCAAGGCTCAGATCCCCTCTTCTAGTCTTTATGTAATGACTACTTCTTGTCAGGAGAGAGTCAAGCAATTCTTCCACTCCTCAAGAATTGTGTGTGTTGGTAGTTGACACCTGCAATCCTAGCAACTCAGGAAGCTAAGCGTTGAAGATTGCCAGACTGGGCAAATAAATCGTAGAGACTCATCTCTACTTTAACCAGCAGAAAGCCAGCAGTGACCTTGTGGCACAGGTGTTGGCCTTGAGGGAGACTTTTCTTTTTTGCCAGTCCTTGTGGTTTGAGCTCAGGGCCTGGGCACTGTCCTTGGGTTTTCTCAAGGTTAGAACTCTACCACTTGAGCCACAGCACCACTTCCGGCTTTTTCTTTGTACATGGTGTATGGGTGTTTATGTCAATAGACGTTGTAAAGTACTGATTTGGAGGGAGGGAAGAGAGAGAGAGAGAGAGGGTTCCGCCTTGGAACTGAAAGTTGCAAGGCAGGAAATCCTTTCCCAGGAAGAAGCACTCAATTTCCCGCTGAACAATGCTCCACATCCTCATCCTCCAGCCCAGACTGGCCCGGGCTGCCCAGATCCTGCACAGGCCATCAGGGAAGCAGGAAGCCACCTGCTTCTGTTGGCTTTTACCAAACAAGCCTGGCCACCAGCTGTTGCAGGAGGAAAATGCCAGCTCAGCCAGAAGCTGCTTTGTTTTCTGGCTGGTTAGGGACCAAGGGTAGAGAAATGCTAAGGAAGTGTACGGTCATTTTGTTTTCTTTTCTTCCTTCCTTTTTGTTGGTTATGAGGCTAAGAACTCAGGGCCTGGGCGCTGTCTCTGAGCCCTTCAGTTCAAAGCTACCTTGTCACTTCCAGCTTTCTGGTGCTTCAGTAGACCCAAGAGTCTCACCACCTTTCCTGCTCAGGTTGGTTTAGAACTGAGGATCTTCAGATCTCAGCCTCCTGAGTAGACAGGATTGCAGGTGTGAGCCACTAGCTTTTTGTCCTTCCTCTCTCTTTCTCAGTTTATCTTTTTCCTCTCTCTGGAGGAGCAAGGGTCAGGGGAGAAGTCTCTCCCCGCTCCTCTTTTTCTTCATGCCAGTACGGAGGCTTGAACTCAGAGGCTTAGTGGTTACTGTCTATTTGCTGTTTTGCTCAAAACTACAGTCCTACCACTTGAGTCTCAGCTCCACTTCTGCTTTGCTCGTGGTTCACTAGGATGGCAGGCGTGGGCCCTGGCCAGCCAGCTGATGGGATCATTTTCAAATGGCCATGAGGCAAAGGGTGGAAAAAAATGCATCCCACTCACCAATGCAGCTGGGATGACTGGAGACGCGCGTTACAAAACCCACAGGCCCCTGGCTCCATTATTCATTCTCTCTCTTTTCTCCGTCCCCCCCCCCCCCCCGGCCAGGACTCAGGGTCCCTGGGGGACGCACACAGACAACATGTCTCAGCCTCTCTAATGCTGCTGGAGACACGTGACTGCATTCTGGACAAATTAAGTGCAAGCGTGGTCTGGGGCTTCCAGGAAGCCTCTTGGAAATCCAGGGTTGTCCTTTCCGTCCTTGCTTTCTTCTTTCCCTGCTGCCAGGAATCTCAAGCTGCTGGCTGTTGGCCAAGTGGCTATTTTAGACCATGAGGTGACCTTGAGAAAGAAACCATGCCATGGGCACAGACGGGCGCGGGCCTGCTGGTTTTGGAGGCAGCACTCTTGGCACACATTCTTACCCGAGGCTCACACTTCTTATTTGAGCCCGGCGGAGTTTCTGTTAAAAGGTCAAACGCAGACCTAACTCCTAACACCTAATCTTGGTGTTTCCCATATTCCCAAGCCTGGTGGTTTGTTGCCTGATTCTGTCCTAAGACAGATGAGGCATGTGTTGTGTCAAGAAAGAAAACCAGTTAAAACCAACAAGACCTGTCCCAGGCCACCTAGCCAGCTACCCCGACAGACTGGGGCTCTACCAGCCAGCCACCCTTCCCAGCTCCATGCCAGAGCCCCACACCTGTAATCCTCCTTACCCAGGAGACTGAGATCTGAGGATGGCAATTCAAAGCCAGCCGGGGGAGGAAAATCTATGAGGCTAATATTTCCAACTGACCATCTAAAAGCTGCAAGTAGAGCTGTGGTCAAAGAGGTACAGTGCCAGCCCTGAGCAGAAAAAAAAGTGAACAGATGGCCTTCAGTTCAAGCACTGGTACTGGTTCAAGACAAAGCAAAACAAAACTCAATGGAATGGGTAGCCGGTCAGCTTAAAACATTCTTGAATATATATGTGTGTGTGTATTTTTTTTTTTTTTTTTTTTGCTTTTTTGCCAGTCCTGAAGCCTGAACTTGGGATCTGGGCACTGTCTTTGAGCTTCGTTTTTGCTCAAAGCTAGCGTTCTATGACACGAGCCACAGAACCACTTCATTTCTGGCTTTTTAAATTTTTTGGTAAGTTATTGGAGTTGGGTGGCTCATCCACTTTCTTGCCTGGGCTGGCTTTGAACCATGATGATCAGATCCCAGGCTCCTGAGTAGTTAGGATTACCAAGCAAGTCTTTTAGGCACACGTTATCTCTTCTGTCAAAAGACCAAATGTGCCAGGGCAATTGACTTCGAAAACATCCTTCAAGCTCATTCTAGAATGCGACTGCCTCCCCCCCAGTGAATCAGGTGTCACTGTATTGTCATCCTGTAGTTTTTGTTATTGCGAGAGCTGCATCCTCAAACAGGTGAAGACACATTGTGAATGAGCAATTAGTGAAATGAATGTGTGCTGCTTTCCAAGCTCCGACTTGATGATTCATGTGAAGCTGACATTCTTTAAGGGGGAAAAAGCAGAGGCAGGACTCTTCTCTTTCCCATGCAAGCAAAACCAGATCCGGTGGGTTCCACATAGAAAAGTTTTAATGAGACAAACATCAAGCAAGCACAACAACTTCCTAAAAAAAAAAAAAAATGAAAACCAACAAAAGAAAATCAGAAGTTTAATTACAAAAACACACTTGTACGGAAAACTTGGCATTTCAACAGTTCCAAACACATGTACATATATTTTCTCCTAAAATCTGTCAGAAATAAAACACCTATGCCTCCCTTTTTATAAAAAATAAAAAAGGGAAATCTGTGAACACTTGCAGCCAACAGCTTGTTTCTTGAGAGAACCATGGAAGGGTAAGTGTGGTCACATTGAGGAAATTGCTAGAAAACAAGAAGTCTCTGTACCTTGTAGAGAGGGGGCGGCTCAGATCTGCTCCCCAGGATCTGGCAGTGATGAGGGTTGACTCTGAGCCAGGCTGGGTCAGGTGTGGCGACCCCCGAGGCCAGCACTGCCCACTGCCTCCTTGACGCTGATTCCAGAGATCTGGGTATGCATTTGAGTATGCAAATGAGTCCAGTCCCCAGAGAGGACGGCCGGAAGGCGTGGGCTCTCCCAGTCGCCAGTGATGAGCGCAGGGCTGCACGAAGGGCTTTCTAGGAGAGAACAGCGAAGCTAGGAGTGCATGGATGGAGGAGACGCCCAATTCTAGCTTGGCCTTCGCAGGCAAGGACTCTTAAGATGTGGCCCGAACAGCGGCCAGGAGCAGGGAGACAGATGGAAGAACACGTAACCAAGGGGTCTCAGCCCCCCCCCCCCAAAAAAAAACCTGCCAGCCGTTGGGATGTGAGCTTCAGTGCGTGGATCTTGTTTAACAAAATTGTTGCTGTCTTTTCCCACGTTTGGATCAAGTGAGGCTTGGGGTGGGATGTGGCTTGCACCCCAACCTGAGTGTTATGAGAGGGTGGGAGGAAATCAGGACCCCAGAAGAGGCAGAACCTTCTCTGCTTTTGCTCTTAAAAACCCAGCGTCTTTTTCTAAGGCGAGGGAGGGAGGGAGGGGTTTCTTTCATACAGACGCAGCGGTCAATGGCACGTGTGACAACTCCAGGTCCTCTGTCATTTCCTCCTGGGTCACCTGTGTACCCCAAGTAGACCGGGGTTCCCCCTATTTCCACTTAAGAGTAAACTTGGGCTTTCTACCTTCCTCCTGTTTACCCGTGACCTTCCCTTACACACACACTGCTCCACAAGACAGTCAACTGATGGGGGCTGAAGCTGGCTGGGGCGAGGGAGGAAAGCTGGAGCAGCATGGGGGGCGGGGAAGAGCCTGCAACCACGGCGCCCACAGGGGCTGGGAAACACAGCCTGGCTGCCCGGGGCGCTGTCAAGAGGCTGCTTTCTTCCCGGGCGCAGCAGGGCGATGATGGGAGAAGATTGGGCCCGTCCAATGAAAGAGGCTCTCCAGAGCCAGGCTGCGCCCAAGCCCAGGGGTCAGAAAATGGTGATGTGCATACGGCTTAGTATGGATGAAGGAAAAGAAAAAAAAATCCAGCCAAAAGGCATTAGGAAAAAAAGCGACAGCTAAGTAAAAAGCAAACAAACAACAAAATCTGGAGTGCCACCCGTGGAAGGGTCCAATCAGAACTGCCACCTGGGAGAGTCTTCCCGTCCATGGCAGGTGGCAGCGCGGTGGCGGGGCAGGGACAGGTGGTTCTGGACGGCCCCACCCCGTGGCCTCCTGGGGAGAGGGCATTTCACCCCTGGAATCTTCAGTCTTTCTCTGTGGCTCTCAATTCAAATTCCCACAGATGGCTCCTCATTCCACACAAGCCAAAACAGGGAACATCTTGCATCCCTAAGACCTGGAGGGTTTGGGGGGAGGGGAGGGGCAGGCAACAGACAGGAAATGATTGATTAGTTAGGGCTGGCCACTCCAGAAATGCCACTAGCTGGGTGTGGTGACTTGCTCTGGTTTATCTCAGCTACTTGGGAAGCTGGGAAAAGAACTGTGGCTCCAACCTAGCTTGGGCGTGGGTGTGTTGTGTGGGTGGGGGTGGGGGTGGGAGAAGAGAGGTGGGTACAGACTATCCCAGCTCTGGCAGGAAGCTCAAGTAGGAAGATTGGGGTCCAGGCTGGCCCTGGCAAAAGAGTGAGACCTGGCTGGGTGCCAGTGGCTCACACTTGTCATCCTAGCTACTCAGGAGGCTGTGATTGTGGTTCAAAGCCAACCCAGGCAGGAAAAACCGTGAGACTCTTTATCTTCAATGATCAGAAAACTGAAAGTGCCCCTGTGGCTCAAAGTGGTTCAATTCCTTGGTACCACACACACTGAAAAAGCTGGAAGTGGTGCTGTGGCTCAAGTGGTAGAGCTCTACCCTTGAGAAAGCCCAAGGACAGTGCTCAGGCCCTGAGTTCCAGCCCCAAGACTGGCAAAAAAAAAAAAAAAAAAGTTTTATTTTCAAAAGGGTTAAGGCAAAGAGTAGTGTCTGTAAATTAAAGAGCTGGTAAAGCTGCAATCAGCCTCCCTGGGGTGTTCGGGATAACAGTTCAGTGAGAAGCGTGGCTTGGGTCCATTGCTGAACACAGAAAAGCAATTCTGAGAGCCCAATCCAACGGGGGGAGAGAGTAACCTAGGTCAGCACAAAGAATGTATGGTCAATCAAAACCAATTTTCTTCAGGCATAAATGTAAGGCTATTTGTCTGTGTAGGAATGTTATATGCTATGCTCAATAAATGTTCTGGAGTTCATAAGAAAAGCAGTCATGTGAGAGATAACATTTTTTTTTGGGTTGGGCTATTTAGGGGTCCGGATCTGGCCAGAAAAAGTCCACAAAACTTCATTTTTTCTGAACTAACCATCAAATAGCTGGACTAGAGGTGTGTCTCAAGTGGCAGAGCACCAGCTGAGCCAGCAACGGGAGTGAGGGGCCCTAGATTTAAACCTCAACACTGCTCCCCTCTCCCCAAAGGATTTTTTTTTTCTTCAATTCTTAAAACAGCCAAGTATTTATCATTTGATTCAACTGGAACGAGGCAGCATGTGGGTTTTAATGGTTCAGGCCGAGTGGTCACCTCTCGGGATGGCCATGGCGGCTCCTTGTGGCCAGCCCCTGAAGGTGACAGAATTCTCTGTCATCATGGATGGCAACCTTTCTGTTGGTTGGTTGTGGGGCTTGAACTCAGGCCTGGGCCCTGTCCCTGAGCTCTTCAGCTCAAGGCTAGTGCTCTACCATTCGGAGCCACAGCTCCACTTCTGGTTTTCTGGTGGTTCATTGGTGAGAAGTGTCTCATTGAGTTTCCCACCTGGGCTGGCTTTGAACCTCGACCCTCAGGTCTCAGCCTCCTGAGGGGCTGGGATGACAGGTGTGTGCCACTAACGCCTGGCAGGCCTGGAACCTTTTCTACATCTCTGATGCTCAATGCAAGGCTTTCTAGTGGTCCTACCCTATTCCAGACAATGCCTCTTTAGAGCCAAGTTTCCGGAGCAACCTGGAATCAGAGGTGAGACACCGTGCTCTATTTGTGGCGTCTGCACGTACTCCGAGGGCCCTCTCACCTCTGTGGGATCCAGTTTCCGCATGAAGTGCAGCATTTCTCAAGATGCCCAAGAGCATGGACCCCAGCTTCCCTCCCTCCCTGGCTCCTGACAGGAGAGTGAAAGCTCTGCCAAGCTCGTGTCAGAGTAATTAATTGCACCACGAGTGCTGGGGACATCAGGCCTAGCTGCCTGTGCATATTTGTATAATGAAGCCAGGCTAGTATTAATCACAGCCCTTTATAATTGTTTCATTTGACAGTGGTGGGGAGGCGCGGGGGAACCAGCTAGGCTGAGCTGAGCTGGGATGCTGCATGGCGAGAAGCTGTAGTAACCACAGCTAGAATTTGCAGGTACTTTTGCTTTCCCCAAGGGCACAGTATTTGTAGATCAGAAACAAGGGTAATGGTAATATTCTTGGCTTTTCGACGGCCCTTCAGTGATCATGCTTCAAGTGGGAAACCACTGTCCTGCCTGCCCTGCATGCAGCAGGTGAGGTGAGACCTTAGCCCATCAATTACTGTGGGCGTGCTCTTCCACGCTGGCTCTCCCAGCTCTCTTTTCAAGCCTACCAGAGTGTTAATTGAAAACACTGTGTGAAAATGAGAAGGCTCGTGGAAATCCCAGGCCTAGATTTACAAGCTGTTCTCTTTTTGTGGCAGCGGCAGCAGCAGCATCACCACCCGTTCCCTGTCTGCAGGGAACCCACCATTGAAGTCTGCTCCATCTCTGGGCTGCAAGAACCAGAGGCTGGCAGAGGCGAAGCCTCCTGAACTCCACGGAGCAGCGGCCATCCAAGGGCAGGCCCCAGAAGGCCAAGGACTTCTTTCTGCCAGCACCCCAAGGAGTCAAGGATTTTTAAAAATTTATTCTTATACGTGTTGTGGGAAGTCTAAGACCAGCTAGAGTATCAATTATGTATCCATTCATGCCTGCAGGACAAAAAGACTCAACCTAGGATGCTTTGAAGGTGTCTCCTGCTGTGGACTGCGGCTTTCACCCCGGCTCGGCTGACTGTATAGTCCACTCTAACAGTATTGCACACTTCACGTCTGCAGGCGACTCAATCACAGACCTCAGGGCTGACAGTCTGGGGGATGGCACGGGAAGATCTATGTATACAAGCTGCTCATCTGAGGAAATAATCCACCCGCCTGCCCTATCTTTATCTATCTATCTATCTATCTATCTATCTATCTATCTATCTATCTAATCTATCTAATCTATCTTTCGAGGGGGTTTCTGGAGTGACCAGGCCCCAGCATCAGAACAGCCTGACACAAAAAGTAGATTGTGATTGTGTAGAAATAGGACCTTTGGGAGAAGGGGAGTGTGATTTTCAACAGGCCCAGGGTTTCCTTTTGGGAGTGCTGAAAATGTAACCTGATTACATTTTGTCATGACTGACAAAATCTGACTCTACGATATCTCTCTATCTGTCCATCTCTAAATAATCTGCCTCTCTACCTGCCAGCCAGTTCTGGGGCTTGAATTCAAGACTCAGCTGCTGTCCTTGATCTTTTTTTTTTTTTTTTTTTTTTTTTTTTTTTTTTTTACACAAGGCAGGAGCTCTAGCTTTTGAGCCACAGCTCTACTGCAGGGTTTTTGGTGGTTCACTAGAGATGAGTGTCTCACAGACTTGCCTGCCCGGGCTGTTTTTGTTTTTGTTTTTTTTTTGCCAGTCCTGGGCTTGAGCTCAGGGCCTGAGCACTGTCCTTGGATTTTCTCAAGGCTAGAGTTCTACCACTTGAGCCTCAGCATCACTTCCAGCTTTTTTCTATGTATGTGGTACCGAGGAATCGAACCTGGGTCTTCGTGCATGCTAGGCAAGCACTCTACCACTAGGCCAAACTCCCAGCCCTGTAGTTTTTGTTTTGAGAACAGCTTGGGTGTGGCTTCTTACCCAGTCTCCAAACCTGAAAATAAATTTGGAAGCAAGAATGGAGGGCCAATCAACCTCGAACTCCTGTTCTACCATTACCACTCTAATATTTTTCTAGTATTTTTCTAGTATTTCTTTAGAAAGATCTTGCAGAGGGTGGGAGTTTGGCCTAATGGTAAAGTGCTTGCCTAGTACGCAGGAAGACCCAGGTTTGATTCCTTAGAACCACATATACAGAAAAGTCTGGAAGTGGTGCTGTGATTCAAGTGGTAGAGCTCTAGCCTTGAGAAAGCCCAAAGACAGTGCTCAGGCCCTGAGTTCAAGCCCCAGGACTGGCAAAAAGAGAGGGGGGGGAGGGAGAGAGAGCGCTCACACGTCATCCCAGCTACTCGGGAGGCTGAGATCTGAAGACTGAGGTTCAAAGCCAGCCCAGGCAGAAATATCCATATGATTCACATCTCCAATTAACCACCAAAGAGCCAGAAGTGGAGCTGTGGCTCAAGGAGAATGCTAGCCTTGGGTGAGAAAGCTTAGAGACAGCACATAGGACCTAGGTTCAAGTCTTACTATGGGTACACACACACAATCTACTAGAAAGATCTTCAGTAACCACACAACAGAAACTGAACCCTTGTCTTGCCTCCATTCACAGAGTGGAAGCCGAGGGACTCAGTGCAAGGACGGGGGCTGGCGAGGACCGCCGAGAGCACTCACCGGGCCTAACGGTCCAGCCTGCTCACCACCTCCCTGACGGTGGCGATGAAGTTTTCATTGTCTTGGGGATTTGCCAAAATGATGCTGTGCAGTCTGTTCATGTAGGAGTCAATGGTGTCCAGGGTGGGAGTCTCTCCACTTCCTGAAGGGGGGGAGGAGAGGGAGGGAGAGGGGAAGAGAAGGAGAGAGAATCTCCCATTCAGTTCAACTCCAAAACATTCCAGCAAAGCCGCAGCAGGAGAAATGGACTCTCGAGTGGTTTGCTCCACAAATATTTTAATTTTGTAGGAATGACTTTAAGGCCACAAAGAGATGAAAGTGGCTAGACGTGAGGAAGGCTGTGACTTTGCTCTAAGCCCTTCTGCATGTTTTCCCTCCCTTTGGACAGAATGGACAGGCGGGGCACAGGCCTCCTCCGTTCCCCGTCCCCCCTCTGTCCCCTTACCGGGCAGGGCCCGTTCCCCCCTTACCGGGCAGGGCCCGTCCCCCCCTTACCGGGCAGGGCCGTCCCCCCTTACCGGGCAGGGCCCGTCCCCCCCTTACCGGGCAGGGCCGTCCCCCCTTACCGGGCAGGGCCTGTCTCCCCCCTTACCGGGCAGGGCCGTCCCCCCTTACCGGGCAGGGCCCGTTCCCCCCTTACCGGGCAGGGCCGTCCCCCCTTACCGGGCAGCGGCATGCTGGCGAAGCTGCTGGCCAGCGC
Organism: Megascapheus bottae; assembly: GCF_031878675.1. Lineage (NCBI taxonomy): Eukaryota > Metazoa > Chordata > Mammalia > Rodentia > Geomyidae > Megascapheus > Megascapheus bottae. The sequence goes on along the minus strand of NC_143538.1, from coordinate 1,677,483 downwards.
CTGCCGCAGCGTCTCCAGGTGCTGCTGCAGGACGGCGTTGCGGCCCCGCTCCTGGACCACGTCCCCCTCCAGCTTCTCCACGGCCGTGCGCATGCTCTCCACGTGCTTCTGCAGCGCCGCGTTCCGCTCCTCGAACTCCATGTTGGACTTGCGCAGCTGGCGCAGCTCCGCCTCGCGGGCTGGGGACACAGGGCCCGGGGCGCCGTGAGGGGGGCGCCCAGGGCGGGTTCCCCGCCCGCGGCGGGGGTGAGCTGTGCGCCACGCGGGCGCAGGCCTGGCAGGCCTCGTCGGGGGCCCCCACCCCGCGCACCGCCGCGCACCGCTCGCCCTGTGTTCCGGGGACCGGGCAGGCGGCACTCGCGCAGAGGGCGCAGGCGGGCCGGGCCGCCTGAGCGCAGCCCCGCGGACAGGAAGAGCACCCCGGAATCACCTTTGCTGTGGTTCAGGAATTCCTCGGTGAATATGGGGATGTCGAACACGGACCGCTCCTTCACCTCCGCCTCCTTCTGCGAGGAAGCACAGCCGTTAGGCGGAGGAAAGGTGGTGATCCCCCCGGGATCGGCCCCGCCGGGGCGCCAGCACGCACGCCAGTCAGCTCTCGTAGGCGCGGGAAACCTTCAGCAAACCTGCACGCATGGCCGCTTCCTGGGTCAGTACTGGGGCCTGAACTCAGGGCCTGCACGCATGGCCGCTTCCTGGTGCAATATTGGGGCTTGAACTCAGGGCCTGCACGCACGGCCGCTTCCTGGGTCAGTACTGGGGCCTGAACTCAGGGCCTGCACGCACGGCCGCTTCCTGGGTCAGTACTGGGGCCTGAACTCAGGGCCTGCACGCACGGCCGCTTCCTGGGTCAGTACTGGGGCTTGAACTCAGGGCCTGCACGCACGGCCGCTTCCTGGTGCAATATTGGGGCTTGAACTCAGGGCCTGCACGCATGGCCGCTTCCTGGGTCAGTACTGGGGCCTGAACTCAGGGCCTGCACGCACGGCCGCTTCCTGGGTCAGTACTGGGGCCTGAACTCAGGGCCTGGACTGCCCCTGAACTTTTTTTTTTTGGCTCAAGGTTGGTGCTCTACCACCTGAGGCACGGCTCCACCGCCAGCTTTTTGGTAATTCATTGGAACTAAGGGTTTCATGGGCTCTCTTGCCAGGGCTGGCTTTGAACTGGGATCCTCAGATCTCAGCTTATTGAACAACCAGGAGGATAGAAGTGAGCACTGGTACCGGTTAAGAAGGCCCCTTCTTAACTCCGTGTTTTGAACCGTCTCCTAGTATGGAGCTGTGAACACGGGTAGGGCAGGCAATCATTTTAAAAGGCTATTTTTTTTCCCTTGTCATTTCTGTTGGCTGTGCATGTATGTAAAATGCTGAGATAAGATTTGTGCCATCGAATGTGCAGACTGGACAGATGCATGATGCAGAGAGATCTTCCTCTCAAATCACAAATAAGGCACTTCTATTTCCTTAAGAAGGAGCCAGCTATCTTTGGGGTTCTTGTAGTCTTTTCTTCAAACACAAGGGAAACAAAAACAAAAACCAACCAACTCCCCTCCCCCCAAAAAAACCCTCAAAAATAAACAGGCTCTATAAACAAGAACACTAAAGACTATGTGAGATAGGAAAGAAATAACAAGGCCTAAAATTAATTCACCAATGAACCACTGACATAAAAGTCTTACAAAATCACTGCAAAATATATTCAAGTACAATCCTTAAGAAATGAGTCAGTATTTCAAGATGCTTTGGCTGCCATTTCAACAATGCATATGAAGTTGAAAGTATAATGAATATAAATTATAGGTGTCTTGGCCAGGTGTTTAAAATCTTGCATAATATCAGAGAGTAAAGAAAAGGTTAGGGAAGGAGTGCAGGAGAAATTACTACAAAAACCTGAAGGCTCCAAAATCTTTAGAACATGAGAGATAGTGAAGAAAATACCCAGAAATCATCCCTATAAAAACATGTTTAAAGAAGAGATAGGATGTATCTTTTTTTACTTGTTTCCACTAGTTTTTATCTTTGAACACAAAAGTGATTTGATGCCCAATAGAAAAGCTAAGCAGTTTACAGCCTGCGAGAAAATCGTGACAGCTGTTCCTGTTTCCTTCTGCTATTGGCCTAGGAAGGGGCGGTGGGTGCAGAGGGTCAAGACAGACATTTAACGTGGAAACTTGCCTGGGCCCAGGTGGCTCATGCCTGTGAGCCTAGTTATTCATGAGGCTGTATTCTGAGAGTCACAGTTCAAAGCCAGCCTGGGCAGGAAAGTTCTTGAGAATCTTTTCTCTTCTTTTTTGGTTGGGTTCTGTCCCTGAGCTCTTTCATTCAAGGCTAGCACTCCACCACCTAGAGCTACAGCATCACTTCTGGTTTTCTGGTGGTTCATTAGGCAGGCTTTGAACCGTGGTCTTCAGATCTCAGCCTCCTGAGTAGCTAGGAAGATAGGCGTGAGCCACCAGTACCTAGCTTCTGTGAGACTTTTTTTTTTCCTTCCATTCCTGGGGCTTAAACTCAGGGCCTGGGCACTGTCCTTGGGCTTTCTCAAGGCTAGAGCTCTACCACTTGAGCCATAGCCCCACTTCCAGCTTTTTTTTTTAAATGTATATGGTACTGAGGAATTGAACCCAGGTCTTCATGCATGCTAGGCAAGCACTCTACCACTGGACCAAACCTCCAGCCCCAATCTTGTGAGACTTATCTCAAAGTATTAGAGTGCTAGCCTTGGGATGGCACCCACGCCCTGAGTTCTAGCCCCACAACCAACCACAAGAAAAAGAAAAATGAAATAAAACAAAAAAAGAATGAAAGGTAGAAATCTGGTGGTATGTTCTCATATCCCCAGCACTCAAGAGGCAGAGGCACGAGGATTGCGAATTTCAGGCCTAGGCTACAAATTGAAGCTCTGCGAAAAAACAAAACCAACCAAACAGCAACAGAGGCTTGGCCTGTGATTTCAACTATTCAGGAAGTGTAAATAAGGGGACTTAGGTCCAGGTAGGTATAGATTCACCCAGGCAGGAACATAAAACAAGCCAGGCACCGTGGCTCACACCTGTAATCCTAGCTACTCAGGAGGCTGAGATCTGAGGATTGTGGTTCAATGCCAGCCTGGGCATAAAAAGTCCGTAAGATTCTTATCTCCAATGAATCACCAGAAAACCAGGTTCAGGTGGCTCTATAGAGCCCTAGCTAGCCTTGAAACTAGCTGAAGTGCTCAGAGACAACTCCCAAGCCCCCAGAGTTCAAGCCCCATGACTGACTAAAAAACAAAACCAAACAACAACAAAAAAAACCCCTACAAAACTGTGGTAAAAACAGTTAAAGTAAAAAGGGCACGAGGAGTTAGGCCTCAAGGTGACTGTGCTTCAGGGCTCATCCAGAGGAAAACGTTATCCTACGATGGCATGTGCTGGTCCATGTCAGAAGTATAGATAGGAGGCTCACAGACCTGGTAAAAACCTGGAAAATCTATCTGAAAAATAACTCAGGGAAAAAGAATTTGAGGCATGGCTCAAGGGGTAATCTAGCAATGGAAGAGGAAGAGGAGGAGGAGGGGGGAGGGAAGGAGGGAAGAGGGAGAAGAGAGAGGAGGAGGAGGAGGGGACGAAGAAGCACAGCATTTATTGGGGGAAACAGTTCATTGCAAAGCACTTAATTTTTACCATCTCTTTTTCCTTCCCAGAGAAAGAAAAGTTTCCCAGAACAATTTAAAAATAGTCAACAAAAATGTCCGTGGACAGCCCCGCATGTCCACATGAAAGCTTTGTCTGGGGCCCGCTCCTGAGTGGAGTTCAATGAAAACCAGTGTACAGGCAGCTGGGCTCGGGAAGGGAGCACTCTGACTCCCCAGCGTGGACTCTCCACGGATGAGTCACAATGCTGGTTAGTCCACTGCCTCCTGGCCCTAGCAAAGCATTCACCCTGCAAGAGGCAGGGCCAGCCCCCAAACCCCAGCAGCATCCTAGGTCAGTCACGCGACTCGAGTCTCCTATTTAGCTGCCAGCCGCAGGTAACAGCGTGCTCGAAACCCCTCCCAGGCCTCAGCTCTTCTCAGAATTCCACTCTGTGTAGTCAGGGCAGTCCCAGGCTAGCTCATTACATCAGGGCAGAGGCCGTGCCACTTAAGTGCACTAAACATACCCTGACCCTTGGTACAGATCCTGGGAGTGCAAACGAAACATTAAAGCAATTAAATGAAACTGTGGAGTCTCTAAACACAACGGAGGGATTCGACTGCATGGCACAGTGGTAATAAAAAGCGTCAGCACTCTGCCATCACGGAGGACGCTTCTCTTTCCAGCACGAGGAGGGTTCTCCCGGGGACTCCCATAGACTTAAGCTGCTTCAAGTATTGCTCAAGGGATTAAAATCATAAGGATTTGATTACCTTCTCATCGAAAGGGTCTAATTTGTTCAGGTTGAGTGTCATTCTGTCATTTGTCATAAATTAAAGGAGCAACAAAATTCTTGTTTCTATCTTAGTGTTCAAAGGAGGGGGAAGACACTTGGAAGAGGGGAGCAGCCGCCGACTCCCCAGCCTGGCGCTCTGGCTGATCTCAGAGAATGCGGGTACACTTCATTCTGGCCTTGCATTTATATCCAGAGCACAGGATCAGAGAACTGAGGCCCCTGTGAATGGAACCTATTTTGCTGTGCTCCAGGTTCAAGGTCAGGATTTCAGAGCAGAAGAGGGGGTCCTCTGAAGTGCCCTTCACCTTGGGGATCCGTCTGTAACCATGAGCCAGGCTGCAGGGGCCCTGTGTGACGCACACTGCCTTCCATCTGCATTTACTTTCTGTAATCCCTGCTGTGTGAAGAAAGCACTGCCTGGCATCCATGGCTCCCGTCGGCCACTATGGTTACTTGGGAGGCCGAGATGGGTAGAATCAGCATGCTTATTAAAGCTGCCACAGGAAGCTTAGAACAGGTGAATCTCCGTCCGAGTACTGTCTGGAAAGGAAGCCAGAGGGGACCTCAAAGATAACAGGTGCAAAAATGGTCTGGTGGGGTGGCTCAGCAGGAGAGAACCTGCCTAACAAGTCTGCAGGCCCTGAGTTCAAACCCTAGTACTAACCCCCCCCCCCCAAAATACATGTAAGGAAATCGTAATTTAAAAAACAATTCGGTTCACATACTGCAGTTGCTCTGAAAATACCTAGTTGAAGAAATATATTATTCAAGGGAAACAAACAAACAATGAGGGACACTAGTGTTTCAAGAGCCTGGCACTGAAATCTTGACCTGCTTGGGCACAGCAGCCAAGAAGACCATGGCTGGCTGTTTACCTCCTCACATGCTCAGTTTTGGTTTGGTTCAACCATCTCCCAACAGGAAAACCCCGCAGAGACTCATCACTTTCTATAGATGGCAAAAAGTATAGACATTTCAGTGCTTCTTTCTGTCATACTAACGCATTGCAATAAGACGCTTTGTTTCACTAACCAAGAGCAGCAGCAAAGGAAAACTTCTCTGAAAGTTACCATAGCTTTTCTTTCACTATAGATGGTACTAAAGAAAAAATGCCTCAGCCAGGAACACCAGGCTCAGGGAAAGAGTCAGTGACGGATGAGAATATGGCAAATTGACTCAGATTCCTCCCTCAAGTAGGGAAAAAGAAGAATAGCATTACATGCTATTGGTGATGACACCCACAGAAGAGGGAAGTAAAAGCTAAGGGGATTGGTGGGTGTGGGTCGCTCATCTTGTCATCCTAGCTACTTAGGAGGTTGAGCTGAGGAGCTTGGTTCAAAGCCAGCCCAGGCAGAAACGTCTGTAAGACTCTTATCTCCAATAAAAACTACCAAAAAAAAAAGCCTGCAACTTTACTCAGCTTTCAGCTTTCATTTAAAACGCAAAGTATACATTTGAAATATCTCAAGCAGTATTCATTTGTAAATATCACAGTCCTACTTTAGAGGAGAGAAAGGTCACATTTAACTAACTTAAACAGGATTTATAAAAAGAACAAAGTACTAATATTTACTATGTCTTCCACTTTAGAATCCATGGATAATTAAGACATTTAATCTACTGGATATGTGAATCACAATTGTTTTTTATGTCTTAAAAAGTCATCAAGTTAGTTATGAGAGCTATAACCTCAAACTAAATAAGTTACTAATTTGAAATAAATGGTTTTTTCAGTTTAGTTTTTTTAACCCAATTACCTATAGAAGAATATATAACTTGTTTTTTTTTCCCTTCAAAATCTATTATTTCAAGTCATCTTTGAGTTCTTCTATAAAAAGCAGCTCTGTTTTATCTCCTCTGTGCAACAGCACCCTGTAAGGGGGAATGGGGTTGGATATAAAGAGAGAAACTAGACCCAGGTGTGCTTCAAAGAGATCACACATCATCCAAGAATGAGAAAAGCTAAAGGATCTGAATCAGCTCAGCACCAAGCCAGATCAGCAGAGTGCGTAACAGGTTCAACTGCATAAAGGCTGCAAGGTTAAAGTTACGAAAGTCAAAGGAACGGAGGAATAGGAAAACTTGAGGGAGGAAGTGAGATTGAAATGGGGTTAGAAAGAGGTCTAGAAAACTGTGAGGCAGACATGGGAGGAGGAGAGGCATGCATGTGTAAGGGAGGGAAAGACCCTTGGAAAAAACAACTGGAACACAGGCAGGGAGGAGGCCTGGAGCATGGGAAGAAGCTGGCATCTAATTATACAACACCCTGATTCCTGAGTGCCAATGCATCTGGTGAGCACTGCCATTTTAAAGCATGGGAGACCCTAGATTTTATTTCCTTATAGTCATATATTACGCACAGCCCCCTGCCCCCCCAGCATAGCAAACAGACACAGGCCTTAATGTGATACACAGACACAAAAGAAACCTGGGCTTAAATCCCATTGATAGAGTTGAATCAAACAGGTGAAGGGAGGCCAGTAAATAAACATATGCCAGCTGGGCACTATAATCCTATAATCAAGCCTATAATCCTAGCTACTCAGGAGGCTGAGGTTGAGGTTCAAAGCCAGCCCAGGCACGGAAGTCTAAGTCTGTGAGACTCTTATCTCCAATTAACCACCAAAAAACCAGAAGTGGTGCTGTAGCTCAAGTGGCACTGCACTAGCCTTGATCTGAAGAGTTCAGGGACAGTGCCCAAGCCCAGAGTTCAAGCCCCACAACCACGAAAAGAAGATAAACATATGCCGAAGAAGGTGCAGGAACGGGAGAAGCACACGAACAAAGATACTGCCATTTGTGCTCTTCTGAAATTGTAGCTGAACAGTTCCTTTAAACCACATCTGCATTCCCTAAGTAACAGCTTTCTGAAAGTGAGACTACACAGTATTTGGGGATAAAAGACGATCAGGTTGTTGCTTTCGGCATTTCCTCTGAATTCTACCCAGTGAAACAGGCACACGATGGGCGTATGCATTGCCGTTCAGGGTGAGCCTCATGACCTATGCGTCTATCAGGTACACAGACCAGAAAATGGGAGTTCGAGGCCAGCCTCATGAGCGTTTGACTCCATTTCAATGATATCTGGGTACAATGGCTCAGGTTGGCTGGCGCTACTGCTGGGACACACAATGGCTGCTTGTAGTGGCACGACTGCCATTTCCAGCAATGTGGAACAGCCCGGGAGGAGAATCCCAGGCCAGGCTGGGCATGGCAAAAGCCAAGACCTCACACCTCACTGAACTGGGGGACAGAAACACTATCATTTACTTAACAAGTGCAAGACGATGTTTGGTGCCAGTGGCTCACGCTTGTGATCCCAGCTTCGCAGGAGGCTGAGATCTGAAGATCATGGTTCAAACCAGACCAGGCAGGAAAGTCTGTGAGACTATCTCCAGTGCAACACCAAAACAAACAAGCCGGAAGTGGAGCTGTAGCTCAAGCGGTAGAACACCAGCTTTAAGCAGGAAAGCTCAGGGGCAGTGCCTAGGCCCTGACTTCAAGCCCTAGGAGAGGCACAAGAATGAAAGAAAGAAAGGAGGAAGGGAGGGAAAGAGGGCGGGAGGAAGGGAGGGAGGGGAGTACTTGAGTATTTCCAACCAACAATGTCATCATTAATACAAGTGAGACAGAGACAGAAGCAAATTACTTACCTCATGATCGTGAGCGGCCTGTCGGGCTGCATCTACAAGTGGGAAAGAATAAAGAAAAGATGAAGCAAGAAAAAGAAAATGATATCAAAACCCAAGTGTATAATGGTTTCCCAGCTAAACCTGCTGGGAATGCAGTGCTCCCTACATGCAGCCGCTTTTTTCAGTCGCAGCTTCCTGAATGGGTGGGTCAGCAGAAGTTCAAGGCCCCCTGGCCTGCAGAACACACAATTAGGCCCTGGAGGACGGCAGCCACAGTTGGGACCTCTGGGACCAGGGAAGGAGGGCCGGCAGGAAACACATACCAAGGACCTAGCAGGCTAGCTGGCCCATCGCGGAGACGATGCCAAAGCTAAGGAATGGATATGGCGTGGGTAGCGCTGGTATGGTAGTGTCTGCTGTGGAACTTGAAGGAACCCTTGTGCGGGTGTGTAAAGATCTATTTTTACAGAATAAAATACCCACACATCTGGGGATTTTTGTCTAACTTGCTCACTGTTCCATCCTTAGTGCCCAGAGCAGAACCTCACCACGTTTCATAGGTTTCTGACTGCATGCGTATCTGAATGACTGAATGGAGACTGATGGAGTGTGTGTGGGGGGTGGGGGGAGAAACAGCAAATGGAAAGCTCAGGAGGAGTGCAAGGCAGTCAGACTTTAGCTCATGTCAGAGGCGGAGAAATACTTCAGAGAGAATTAGGATGAGATGCGGGTCTTGGCATCAAGCCAAGTTTTTGATCCTGGAAGTGGGAAATGAATCAGAGATTCTAAATCGGAGCAATGTCATTACTAAGACTCAAGTACAGGATGGCAGCACGCTTTCTAGTTGTCACTTCAACACCCGGCTTGGTGACGCCCCATCATGCGGGCTACCACCGTGGTGGCAGTGTTGGGCTCTGATACCTTGCCTGTGAGATTTGCCTTTCTGACGGTCCTGGGTTTTTCTACTGAAGACCTTGTAGGCCTCGGTCTTCTGGTACTGCTCCAGCTCCTTCATGTACCGCTCCTTATCTCTGTCTGCCTCGTCGAGGTAACGCTAGGACACAAACAGAATTATTTTCAAGATGCGCAGGTAAAGCATCTTTCTTAGGTAAAATGTCTGTTGCCTATTTGAATTAGAACATGAGAAACAGTACACAGGAAAAATGCCTTAGGAGAGAACCAGAAAAAACAACCCACATCATATGACTAGAATAAGCTCTCTCAATTACAGAAGAAATGAGTGACTCGCCCTTTCTAGATTATGGATTGCCTTTCTAGTGCAGAGACCAGCTCTATTGAGATCACACTCATAAAGAATTCACCAAGACTACAATGACTCTCTAAGTGTGTTGGCAGGCCTGCATATGGTCACTGGTTCTCAGGAGATGTGCACGCCACATCGGCACACTTAGCTGTCCCAGGGGAAGGAAAGGGATAGTGCTTTGGTTTTTGATACCCACTGCGTTTTGTGGGGATGATGTCATATGTCAGTGGACTTTTTAGGAGTCAGGAGAGTAGAGCATTAACGCTGGGGAAACACATCTGTGGTCTTTCAAGTGGCCTGCTTGAGAGCCTGCATCTACTGGCTTTGTGTGGTGAATTATTTAAACCTCGCCTGCTCATCTGCTGGGGTGATTCTGTTTTGTGTTTTGTCCATTTCATTCATCAAATTAGGTATAAAAGATAAACAGATATTACTTCTTCTCTCTCTTTTTTTTCTGCCAGTCCTGGGGCTTGAACTCAGGGTGTGAGCACTGTCCTTGGGGTTTCTCAAGGCTAACTCTCTACCATTTGAGCCACAGCACCACTTCCAGCTTTTTCTATATACATGGTACCAAGGAATCAAACCAGGGTCTTTGTGCTTGGTAGGCAAGCACTTTATCTCTAGGCCACACACTCCCAGACCCCAGATATTGCTTCTAAATGAACAGAAGAGTCAGAAATTGTGTTAAAGGTCTTGTCCCCCATCCTAGGAAAACCCCAGGGGAAGGGACATCTAACTGGTCAGATCTAGGACAACATGAACTCCAAAACATAAATTATCAAAACACTGGAGAAACAAATTCAGACCATTAATACTAATATAACATTAGTTATTTATTATTCCAATGATAGGCAACACATACACGGAAGTATAAGGAAGGCACCTGCTTAGACTCAGGCTGAGGGCCAAGTGTGAACATGCTGGGAATGCTGGAGTGGGAAAAATCACCATTTTGCACCCTGATGATAGAAGATCAGAAATGTTGATGCTACCTGCATGTCCTTAAAATCTCTCCCCATTAAATGAACTATGCAACTTGGGAGTAGGGGTAGGAGGGTTAAAATGGAGGGGGGGTCAGACTACTGGGGAAGGGCAGGTAGCCAAAACCACTGCCTCGTACAGAAATATCACCTCCCTAACCTCAGGTACTGATCGGGATCTGCCCCGGGCAAGAATTTCCCGCACCCCCCACCCCCATAAAAGCCCTGTTGTAACTAGACCTGGTGCAACCTCTCTGGGTTCACCCAGCGGGTTCATCTGGGAGTATGCCCTAATAAACTTTCGTCTGCTTGCCTCATTTCTCCCTGCGTGCTCTTTTCTCACCTAAAAACTTTACATCGGAGAAACAAAGGAAATATACTCATTTCCTGACTTACGAAATGCGAACTCTTCTGTACAAATTTTTTTTGCCAGTCCTGGACTTGAACTCAGAGCCTGAGCACTGTCCTTGGACTTTCTCAAGGCTAGAGCTCTACCACTTGAACCACAGCACCACTTCTGGCTTTTCCTATGTATGTGGTACTGAGGACTCGAACCGGAGTCTTGGTGCATGCTAGGCAAGCACTCTACCACTGGGCCATCCTCCTGGCCTGTATAAAACCTTAGTAGTAACAAAGTTATAATTTATCAGTTGATTTACTTTCTCCCAGTTGAGGGGATGGGTCAGCTGGGAGAGCAATGGATGGGCGATACTGCATACATAGCTGGCATGTTGAGTGAAACCCCTTTATATAACCACTTAGAGATAACTAAAGAAATATGTTAAAGACAAGTCTCTCTCAGGCCAGGAGCATGGCCTAGTGGTTAAAGTGCTTGCCTAGCATGCATGAAGACCTGGGTTCAATTCCTCCGTACCACACAGGTAGAATAAGCCAGAAGTGGTGCTGTGGCTCAAGTGGTAGAGCTCTAGCCTTGAGAAAGCCCAAGGACAGTGCCCAAGCCTGGCGTCTCTCAAGTGTTGGTGTCCTTTTATTCCTTATTAACAATGTTAATTTTATTTACCTGCTAATTTTTTTTCTTTTAGTCTCCCTTACAATTAGTAAGTAGTCTACGGGGAGAGACTTTTTTTTTGGCCAGTCCTGGGCTTGAACTCAGGGCCTGAGCACTATCCTTAGGCTTTCTCAAGGCTAGAGCTCTACCACCTGAGCCTCAGCACCCCTTTTGGCTTTTTTCAATGTATGTGGTACTGAGGAATGGAACCTGGCTCTTTGTGCATGCTAGGCAAGCACTCTAACTCTAGGCCACACTCCCAGCCCCTGACTGTACTCTTAACAATCAAAGTTATTTCAAAAATCCTTCTTTATCCCAAAGGAGTGTCCCTCTATTCTGTAACAAGAGCTAGCCACCAGGCCAAGCAGGAACTTTTAAGGTACACCCTTTGATAGAAAAAGAGTTATTTTTTTCTTCACAGTTTGAGAAGTGCCTGTGTGTGTGTGTGTGTGTGTGTGTGTGTGTTCATGTGCAAATATGACTGCACCTGCAAATACAGAGAAATGAGACACAATGTCAGCAAAAAAAAAAAAGGATTTGGATTTCCTGTTTTTTTGCTTGAACACAGGGCCTGGGCACTGTCCTTGGACATGTTTTCCTCAAGGCTAGCACTCTGCCACTTGAGCCACAGTACCACTTCTGACTTTTTTTTGTGTATGTGGTTCCGGGAAATTGAACCCAGGGCTTCCTTCACGCGAGGCCAGCATGTTACCACCAGGCCATACTCCTGGCACCTTGGATATTCTTTGTGCCATCATTTTTATGTCTGCAATCCTTTGTGCATTTGAAATAATGTTCGAATCATAAAATTGATAGAAGCAAAACCAAACAACACGACTCTTTTTTTATACAACCAATGGCATGCAGGAACTCTGAAATTAAGGAAATGAAGGCAGAAAGTAACAGTCTTGCCTGGATAGCCACCATCCACCCCAGTTGTTTTGTTAAGCCTAAACAAGGGTGGCTGTGATCAGATAGAATACGGGGCATTCCATCCCCCCCCCCTCCCCGAATATCTGCTCTGGTTGTCTACCCTAGGATAGGATCTATTTTGGAGAAGGTTCTGTGGGCTGCTGAAAAGAATGAACTGAGAGGCGGCTGGGTGAAACACTCACTCTGTAAATGGCTATTACATCCATTTGGATTCGGGTGTCATTTAATTCAGAGGTTTCTTTGCTCATCTTTAGCTTGGCTGACTTGTCCTTTGGTAACCGTGTCTTGCTATTATTGGGCTGGGGTCTAAGAGTGGTTCAAAACAGTCATGTGTTCTTTTTCTGTCATTATTTCTTCCCCAATAAGCCTTCCTATTATCTTTACAAAACAACAACAAACCTAACAACAAGAAAACAAAACTATGACATCAACCACATTCTGTTAGCAGGCTAAGTTCCTACTCAGAGCTACCGATGGCAACTCAATCTCATCTCTTTGGAAAAAATCTTTGAACTCAATTCATTCCCGAGAGTATTCCCTCAGCAGCACCCCCCCACCCCCATCTTGCTTCAGTCTGTCTAGAATCCATTTTCAAGAATGTCAGGTGTGGAAGAGTCGAAGACATAAAAGAAATATAGATCTCTCAGATGCTGCAGAAGGTTTTTTGTTTTTTTTTTAAACCCGCCAAACCAACCCCATGGTGGCTCCTATTCCTCTGCTTTCCTAGCACAGCGCCCCTGCTCCTACCCAATACCATCCAATCTCTCTAACTAATACGTTCATTTTAGTTTGGCAGTAGGAATGGTTTCTGCTTCATAGTAGTTCTGTTTTGCTTTTCATAGTAGGTTCAATGTGCCAGAACTCTGACATTAAAACGTTTTATGAAAGCAGTAAGATCTTTTAACAAAATGCTTAATGTGAATTAGAGAATGTTATCAAATGATTCCTCCCCCCCTCATTTTTATTCATGACTTTTCATTTAACATGATGGAATAAATTACCTTGATAGATTTCTTTAATTTCTTAATATTGACCCACTTTTCCAAGTAATTTTCTGTGAACTCTGAGTATACAAATCAAAGTGGAACTGCTGTGGCTGGGAGGTGACCTTAATTCCCTCCAGTCCAAACAGGCACCTACAGTAGTTTACATCTCGCTGAGCTGGAGTGGAGACTTTGAAGGACTTTGCTCTTCTGATCTCCCAGCTAACATGCCAAAATTGAAGCATCTACTGCTCATCCTCTCGGCCTTTCCAAAAGAAATTATTATTATCATTATTATTATTTTGGTGCCAGTCCTGGGTCTTGAACTCAGGGCCTGGGTACTCTCCCTGAGCTTTTGTGCTCAAGGCCGGCACTCTAAGACTTGAGCTCCATTTCTGGCTTTTTGGTAGTTAATCTGAGGTAAGAGTCTCGAGAATTTTCTTGCCGGGACTGGTTTTGAATCATGATCCCCAGATCCCAGGCTCCTGAGTCGTTAGGATGACAGGTGAGCCACCGACACCCAGTAAGACACTGTTTCTGAGACATACTCCAGAGTGAGCGAGTGAGGGCAGGACAGGAGCGGGAAGGTACCTGCTTCTCTTCGGGGGGCAGCTTACTCCATTCGTTGCCCAGCATCCTGGTGATTTCTGGAAATGGGACCTCGGGTCTTTTTGCACGAAGCTGTTCTCGGCGCTCGTTCATGAAGCGGACATATCCCGTGAGTGGGGACTTAGGTGCATTGCTGTCTCGAAGAGGTTTCTTCCTCTTTCTCCCTTTCGACCAACCTCCACGTTTACTTCTTTGCTAGAAAACAAAGTCAAGGGAAAAAGAAAATACAAGTCACACAACCACCCCTCTCCCCAATAAACCACCACCACCAATAAACAGTAGCATCAAAGTAGGATAAGAGCCGGGCAGGATAAGAGCTCACACCCATAATCCTCCCTAGTCAGGAGGCTGAGATCTAAGAATACCAGTTCAAAGTCATCCCAGGCAGGGAAGTCCCCATGAGACTCTTATCTTCAATTAAACACTCAAAAACTGGAAGCAGAACTGCAGCCAAAGTGGCACAGCCCTCGCCTTGAGCACAAAGAGGCTCAGGGACAGTGCTTAGGCCCTGAGTTCAAGCCCCACAACCAACAAAAGGAAAAAAAAAAAAAAGGCAGGCCAAGAGCAGGCCTGTAAAGAAAGCCCTAGGTGTTCACAGAGTCCAGATCTGTCCAGGTGGGTGACAAGCATATCAAAGGACATCAGACTAGAACCCTGGTAGTAAAGGGCTATTGTGGTACGAATCCAGAGAAAGAACAAAAAGAGGTTCAAAGAAGTATTTTGATCATGCAAATTTGGCCTTCAAACTTAAGGAGCTCTGGATCCTGACAGAGAAATATTTCACACACAGCACTGTGCCAGGGAGGCAGGCGTTGGCACAGTAGATGAGAATAAGATGTCATAGGCACTGGGCATGAGAAGAGACAAGCTGTAGCACAGGGATTAAAAATAATTCATGATGGTGTTTCTTTCTGATTCTACTCAAAGACCAGTTTATTTCCCATGGCAAAAAGCACACAGGGTTTTAAATTATTATTTGGGTCTCAGAAAAATTTCAGTGAGGATAATGTATCCAAAATGAAGACTAAATTCTTTGGCTGGACGATTTTTGTTCCCTAAGATGTATATTTCATAAAGCCAGAGATCTTTATATATTGAATTATTAGTTAAATCAAAGATTAAATCAACTTTAAAAGTGCTACAGAACTAAAAACGGATTGCAGTGTCACTGTTTTTTTTTTTTTTACCACAGCCTTTTTTCTTGGTCTTTCAAAGGAGCCCTAAGGTATATCATATTTTTGCTTTATAATTTAACAAAAGTCTAATAGTTAATCATGTTTTATGGGTCTATGGATTCTTATTTCAGAGAACATAAACAAAAAAGGATAAAAACATGTACGAATTAATCCTAGAACTGCACTCTTCCACATACGAAAATAAAATGGTCTGATGACTTCCCAGGGGGGGGGGTCTATCTTTATTAGTTTAAGGTGCCCGTAGAACATGAAAGTTACTAAGGTAACGAGGTGCTGGTCGCTCATGCCTGTCATCCCAGCTACTCAGAAGGCTAAGTTCTATGGATGGTGGTTTGAAGCCAGCACAGGCAGGAAAGGGTGTGAGACTCTTATCACCAATAAACTACCCAAAAAAGGCCAGTAGTGGAACTGTGGCTCAAGTGATTAGAGAACCAGCCTCGAGCAAAAAGGACTCAGGGACAGTGCTCAGACCCTGAGTTCAAAACAGGAGAAGACCATAGGCAAACCAAGAACTATAAAACAGAGCCCCGTGTGGCCCAGATGCCCACTGATGAACACTTCCTCTTCAGCTGTTTTTCTGGAGGGGACCTCACTTACCTCATCTTCCTGTCTCTGCTCGCTGCCTTCTGCAGTGGTTGAAGACTCACTGGGAAGGAGCTGGCTCTGGGAAAGATCCTCCACAAATTCTGGATTGTTACTAGACGAAGTGGCTCCGCTGCCATAGGGCACCTCGGGGTGTGTTAGCCTGAGCAATGGGCAAAAGGGAAAAAGTTCAGTAAGCAGGGCCCAGGAAACTTCTGTCATTTACCAGATTCAAGATACATTCCTCTGCCAGTCAAAGCACGTGCCAGAGCCTGAATGAGTTCATTCCATCACTGCAATCTGTGTGAATGTAGCATGCTTTCACGTAGCTCATAGTATTTGCCAAAATAGTTCCAGACTTCTCCTTGCAGACTTCCTGTTTAACTCCGGGCATGCAACCCAGACTTGACTGTGTGTGTGTGTGTGTGTGTGTGTGTGTGTGTGTGTGTGCATGTGCGCCAGTCTTGGGGCTTGAACTCATGACCTAGCTGCTGTCTGAGCTTTTCTGCTCAAGGCCAGCTAGTATTCTACCACTTGAGCCACAGTGCCAGTTCTGGCTTAAAATTTTTTTTTTACTATTATTTTTCTTTTTTGAGGTTCATTGGAGATAAGAGTCTCATGGGCTTGGCTTTAAACCATGATCCTCAGATCTTGGCCTCCTGAGTAGCTAGGATGACAAGCGTGAGCCACAAGGGTCTGGCTAGAGCTTGGCTTTTTTTTTTTTTGGTGGGTTCTGGGGCTTGAACTCTGGGCATGGGTGCTGTCCCTGAACTTGTCAGCTCAAAGCTAAAGCTCTACCACTTAAGTCACAGCACCACTTCCAGTTTTCTGGCAGTTAATTGGAGGTAGGAATTTCCGGGACGTTTTGTGTCTGGGCTGGCTTTGAACTGTGATCCTGAGATCTCAGCCTTCTGAGTAGCTAGGATGACAGCCCCTGGTGACCGGCTGCCTGGCTTTTTTTTTTTTTTTTAATATGTTGCTAGCTTTTCACATTGTCTCTAATATGAAGGACAAACAGTACTAATGGACAAGATGAACAGCAAAGCTGGATGCGGGGGCTTGAGCAAGAGAAGTGCAGGGACAGTGGACATGCACTAAGTTCAAACCCCAGGGACTACATGCAAGCGCACACATACTAATTCTGAGGGCTCAAAGTGGTGATTATGTACTGAATATTAACCACAGAAAAAACAGTGTGTGTGGCGAGTTTGGCCTAGTGGTAGAGTACCTGCCTAGCATGCATGAAGACCAAGGTTCGATTCCTTAGTACCACATACATAGGAAAAAAAAAAGAAAAAAGTTGGAAGTGGTGCTGTGGCTCAAGTGGTAGAGCTCTAGCCTTGAGCAATCCTAGCCCCAGGATTGGCCAAAAACAAAAGAAAGAAATTCTATTTTTTTCTAGTGCTTTCTAGGGAATACCCTAGATGATTTTAAGCAGGAAATTTCTAGATTTTTCAGAGCCCTTAAAAAAGAGGGGTTGGAGACATGGCTCAGTTGGTAAAGCGCCAGCCAAAGAGGCAAAGTGTCAAGTACCAGGTTTGAATTTCAGTCTTGGACCTAAAAGAGAGAGAGAGAGAGAGAGAGAGACAGACAGACAGAAAGAGAGAGAGAGAGAGAGAGAGAGAGAGAGAGAGAGAGAGAGAGAGAGAGAGAGAGAGAGAGAGAAGCAGGGAAATGATGCCAATTGCAGGCTTAGAAATGAAGTGCCACCAGTGCTCCCGTGAGATATGGACAGCCACGAACATGTGATATGTCACACGAAACTCTTTTTTTCCTTTCCTCTCCTCTTTCATTTTCACTCTATTGTGCTGTCCTGAGGTTTTTTTCTTTTTGCTAGTCCAGGGCCTTGAACTCGGGGCCTGAGCACTATCCTTGGGCTTTCCTCAAGGAAATGAACCTGAGTCTTCATGCATGCTAGGCAAACACTCTACCACTAGGACAAATTCCCAGCCCATGTCCCTGAGCTTCTGTGCTCAAGGCTAGTGCTCTAAAACTTAAGCAAACGTTCCACTTGTTTTTTTTTTGGGGGGGGGAAGGGGGGTGTTTAACTGAAGATAAAAGTCTCACAAACTTTCCTGCTTGGGCTGGCCTTGAACCACGATCCTCAGATCTCAGCCTCCTGAATAGCTAGGATGACAGGCGTGAGCACCGTACCCGGCTACATTCATTTTTTTAGTTAACGACTTTTGTGTGTTCTTCCAGTCAAATAGGGGAACCAGGACTGGATAAGAGTACTTGTTCTTGAGTCCCTACAGCAGTGGGCAGGGAGGGAGTGGGCATGGGTACCCTGTGACTTGGTTATCACACCCCTAGTTCAAGCCTCCAACTCCAATACAGACTGGCCTCTCCCACTGGCCTACCAGGGGTTTTCTGTAATCCCCCCCAACCCCTCACATCAACACTTTGTCCGGGACTGCTTTCATCAGCATAGTGTGATGTTGTTATTCTTATTTTAAAGCCAAATGGAACAAAACTTGGCCTCCATCCCACTTTCAGTTAAATTCCTCATTTTCTTCCCCTTTACTCTCCAGTTTCAAGAAAGAACTGTTTAGGCTGACTGATTTCAATCAGTCTCTTCTCATTATCTCTTAAACCAATTCCAGAGGAAATGCAAACTTGGAACTTTGTGTTGGCCATGGATGACCTTCATGCTAGATCCAATGTCATTTCTCAGCCTCTGCCTTAGCCAATCTAGCATCATCATGGTCTTTTCCTTTCTTTCCTTGGTCTCTTCCTTTCTTTCTTCCTCTCTCTCTTCCTCCCCCCCTCCCCTTTCTCTCTGTCTCTCCAGACTAATTTCTACTAGGGTTCCAAGCCCCTGCATGCCTCTTCTGGTCTTTCTGGTACCTCTTTACCCCTTACTTTGGTCCTGACTTACTCTTCTCCCACCGGATTTCTAAATGCTACAGTCTCCCAGAGCTCATATGTTAATTTTTTATTTTTATTTTTTATTTTTTGCCAGTCCTGGGTTTGAGCTCAGGGCCTGAGCACTACTTGGGCCAGAGCACCACTTCCAGCTTTTTTCTATGTATGTGGTATAGAGGAATCGAACCCAGGTCTTTGTGCATGCTAGGCAAGCACTCTATCACTAGGCCAAACTCCCAGCCTTTTTTTTTTTTTAAGGTCTTTGGACAGTGCTCATTTCTTTAGCCATTTCCAGTCTTTTTTTTTTTTTTTGGGGGGGGGGGTCAGTCCTGGGGCTTGAACTTAGGCACCGTTTCTGAGCTACTTTTGTTCAAGACTAGCACTCTACCACCTGAGCCACCACAGCACTTCAGCCTTTTCTATTTATGTGATGCTAAGGAATTGAGCCTAGGGCTTCATGTAGGCTAGGCAAGCATTTAATGTTACACTAAGCCACATTCCCAGCCCACCATTTCCAGTGTTACAGCTTTACACATTAGCTACATGCTAACAGCCCATATTTCCTTTTCCTAAACTACCCCTCAACTCCAGAACCTGGAGTATCAAGCTGCCTATTTCACATCCCTACTTAGATTCTATTAAGTACCTAAAATGTTAAATTTCCCAAATGGAGGCCCTGCCCCCTCGTCCCCCAGCTGTTCAGTTTCTCCCTTCGGAGCTGACTCTGCTTGCTGGTGGCGTGGGCGAAAGCTGTGGAAACTGCCTTTGCTCTTTTTTCCTCCTCACTTCTCACACTGCTCATCTGGTCTTCTAGCCAAATCCCGTTTGGCTCATCATCCCCAGATATCAGGAATTCTGTATGGAGGTGTGCGTTCTCGTTCTGCTGGAAATACTCTCATTCTCCTCCAGGCCCATGTGATGCTCTCAGGTTAATCACTTCTCATGTGAAGGACTGGTCTGAATTACTGACTGCACTCCTAGATCCAAACCCTATTGCCTTCACTTTAGTGGAAACACAATATCCAGACAAATTCCAAACCACTGCAGGACACTCGTCTGAAGGAATATTAGTCAGGACACCACAGAGACACCAGCACACCCACATTCCCTGTAGCCCTAATTCATGATAAGCCTCGGTGGGGCCAGAGCCCCTTCAAACCCCAGTTAATGAAAGCAGGGGCTTTATGTCCACGGCTCTGGCATCATTTGGCAGCTTGCTAGAAATGCAGAATCTCTGGCTGGCCCTGATTCCGACTTCCTAAATCACAGGCTGAATTTCAATGAGAGTTGGAGGCATCCACTGTAGTCCTGGCTGTTCCATGCGGCAGAGGGGACAGGGACTCTTCCCAGACAACCATGTGTTGGCTCCATGGCTTCCGTGGGGAGGTCATTAGCCTAGTCACCATCTCATTTAATGCTTTCGGGGCCACTCTAGAAGTGTATCCCAGGCCCTCCTGGTTCGTCTCCACCCCCTTCTCTTTTAATTCGTAGTCATGATCAAGGTAGCAGTATGCATTGTAGTTGGGTATTCTGTTTATAGTGTCTGACTCTGCCAATGGAATTGGGGCTCTAAAAGGAGTAAAGACTGTTGTCAGTTTTGATCATTGCTTTAGATCGAATGCCTAGAACACTGGCACAGAGATACTTGGAAAATTCTGATTTAATGAACCAGATTTAGGAACTAGGCAGCCTTTGAAACGATTTTATAAGCAGTGAGGTCAAACGGCAGATATTAATGAGGTAAGAAATGAACGTGAAGGAAGGAAACAGAATTATGGAGTGGAAGCTATTTTTTAAAGTGCTCCAAAGAATATTAAAATAATTCATCTTCGGGATTAGCTAGTGCCTTAATGTATCTGTGATTACATTGGCAAATAATTTCTTAATACCTGGAAAAGATAAAGAATTCACACAAAACAGAGATTTTCAAGGTAAGACATGAACTCTTCTTGCTCCTTACCTATTCCACAGAAAGGAGAGGGGGTGGGGGAGAGGCAGCCAGCCGAAACAGGAGCCAGCTAGCATTCCCAATCATCTTGAATAAAGAACCATATTAAAAACCCTGCCCTTCGAGGGAAAAAAAAAGTGATTTCAAACAGCTTTGCAAGTCGATGAGCAAATTCATTTGTGTTTTAGAGCAAGCACTGTGGCAGGCCATTGCTTTAATGGGGACGGCTGGGCTCGCTCATGAGCACTGCAGAGCTGAAAGTGGAAAACACCACAAGCGCACCTCTGATTCCTTTTTCCTTTCTTCTTCTTTTTTTTTTTTCCTTCCTTGCTTGCTTCCTTCTTTCCATCTTTCTTTCTTTTTTTGGTGTCAGTACTGGGGCTTCAAGTCAAGGCTGGCACTCTACCACTTGAGCTGCAGCTCCATTTCTGTCCTTTCGCTGGCTTCAAACCTCCATCTCAGCTCCCTAAGTAGCTGGGATTATAGGTGTGAGCACAGTGCCTGGCTAGGAGCACTATGCCCGGGGCAGCTGCTTACCCGGATGTAGCCAGATCTCGACTTTCCTTGGATCCATCTTCATCTGTAAACAGGGGTGGCAGCGCGGAGCTAGACATCAAGCCTTCCATCTCCCTGAAAGGAAGGCATTAAAAAAATAATTAATGGCTTAATTACTTCCAGTTCATGTGCCGCTACAGAAACTGACCTAAATATTTATTTTCCTGACTTGGGACACATTCACTCTCTCCTTGGTAAATGGGCTTTTAACTGGTCTTAGCCAGTGACCACACCAAAAACAAGTTGGATTTTAACAAATGGGACACGTTTTGGGAAATTCCTCTTAATTCATCATCAAAAGCCCAGTTCATTTCCTGCAGAAACTGTGAAGAAGGGAAACCTTACGAGCATGGCCACCTGGCCCCACTGCCTTCAAGCACAGTATTTAACATCTTCAAGTTGCAATTTTGCCCCTTCTTAACCTGGAAGGTTACTGAGAGGGATTAAAGGAACAAAGACAAAGGCCAGCCAGGGCTCTGCAAATATTCTATAGAGGTAAGTACTGTCATGACAGCTTTACCAGTTCCCACAGGAGTCAGGCTTGGGTTCAATGATGACAAACTGAGCCCTCCAGAAGGAAATAACACACAGGAAGGGGAGGGTGGAAGGCACACTGATGTGGTTCTGAGTCAAAGAAACCACACTTCCAGGTCAGAAATATACAGTCAGCAGCAGAAGCAGCAGCAGCAGCAGAAATAGCATGCACCTGGCCACAGGAAACCAGCTCAGCTTCACTGAGGAAAACAAATACATCACCACGACCCGAGCTTATCACATCGGAAGGATAAAAGGACAGAGAGAGTAATCTCATTTAGCATTATCACTACAAGAATTTGTTTTCTTCCCTCTTCAAGCCTTACCACCAAGGGCTTCACCCCACAGAGCTAAAAGCAGCAGCCTCACATTCATCACGAGAGCGAGAGTCACGCAAAACACTCCACAGTGACCCCAAACGCCAGCCACTTCAGTGCAACCGCAAATCACTCAAGACAAAGAGCCTCCATCAAGGGCATTTGAAAAGTAGATGATGGCAATTCTGGCAAGGAGCTTTCTTTCTCTCAGGTGCGGCGGGGGAGCCCTGGTGAGCGGTGAAGGGAAGCACCAGGGCCACACCTCTCGGGGAAAGCAGCAAGAAATCTCAGGGGACACCCACACGCGTTTTCTCTGTCCAGTGGCGTGACTGACTTCCCAAACATGAATTCTGGTGTCTTACTCATTGTTCTCATGTTCACTTCTGGGTTTCTTATGCAACACATGGTGGAGAGTGGGCATCTCTGGAAGCGAGCAGGGCTGGAAGGCAGATAAGTTCCCCCTGCGCTCCCGAGCCCAAGGGCATTCCTCGTACAGAGGCCCATTGAGCCACGTTCAGTGTTTGCAAGTGGAGTGAACGCTACCCAACGCCACAGAATTCCACTCTCCACATTTTCTAGAATGATCCAGACTCAAGCACCCTTGATTTATTTTATTATTTTCTGCCAGTTCTGGGGCTTGAACTCAGAGCCTGGGCACTGTCCTTCAACACTTCTTACTCAAGGCTAGTGCCCTATCACTTGAGCCACAGCACCACTTCTGGCTTTTTCTGTGTATGTGGTATCAAGGAATCAAACTCGGGACTTGGTGCATGCTACGCAAGCACTCTACCACTAGGCCACACCTCTGGCCCCAAGCCCACTTTGAATTTTAACCGACATTATACAAGACTTTGGCTTTCAGGGCTGTTAATGTTACTTAACTTCAGTGCTAATGTTCACCTTACCAAAAGATAGCTATTAATGAGATGCCACACTGCCTGCTGTGGGAGCAAACTGTTGGCTAGTTTCTGGGGTCCCTGAAAGTTGCTTTGGCTTCTCTAGAAGCTCAAGAGGTAGATTGTAGGCTCTTGGTGGGGGTGGGGAGGGGGGGTATGTGTTTCCTACACCTCAAAAGGAGATATGATATCTGGTGGGGGACAAATGAAGTGTCATTTCATTCACCCTGTCAACAGGAGACCTCTCAGAACAATCCTTGGATAGCTTTAGTCATTTTTGAAATGTGGGAAGGCAGCTGGATAACACAACCTTAACAACATATAAACACACCACATAAACAAAGGAAGTTGGGAGAACACACAATTTCTTCCTCCCTGCTCTCCCCCTCTTTGCCGCCCCCCCACGTTTGTTTTACTCAACCCATATGGCTCCCAGTGTTTGGAGGAGTAGTCAGAATCCTAAGAAATGACTAAGAAAGTGGGTGGAAGGTGAAAGGGCCAAGACCAACAAAAGAAGGAAATGAAGAAAAAGGCCCAGTGAAAGCCAGAGGCCTCTCAACTATGCAGTAAGTTGGAAAATAAAACAATTGCTAACAATATGGCTTGGATCCCGTGAGACTGCTTTCATCTGGTGGGCAAGGGAGTGATCCAAACCCTGTCATGGCTACCAAACAGCCAAGGTCCAAGGCCCTTCCAGCCCAGCATCTGTGCCTGATGAAGTCCTGCTGCAGGGGTCACACTCAACTCTGAAATCCCACGTATTCAAGAAATGCGACACGTGCTCTCTCGGGAAGGGACAGCAGCCCTTGCATGCCTCTGGGGGTGGGGCACCTGCAAAGCCAGCCTCTCACTTAAGACACTGCTCTGCAGAGGGGACATACCCAAGCCCAGTGGCCGGAGACTTCAAAAATGGTGCTGGTGGCTCACACCTGTAATCCTAGCTAGTCAGGAGGCTGAGATCTGAGGATCACACTTCAAAACCCACGGACAGGAAAGACCTCCAGACTCTTATCTCCAATGAGCTATCTTAGAAGCTGGGAGTAGAGCTGTGGCTCAAGTGGTGGAGCGTTATCTTGGAGAAAATTGTGGTCCAGGCGCTTAGTTCAAGCCTCAGGACACATACACATGACATTACTTTGGAGATCCCAAAATTCCCTGCATTGTTCTACTACTTACTGAAAAGAAAACAAACACACAAAAAAACAACCTGATGTCTACTCTAAAACAAAGAACCAATTTATGATATCTTAATAACATACGGAATTGTAATGAGAATTATATTAAGGGTATTTATTGTCCAAGGGACACATTCTCTCTGTAATAATACCAGGAACGAGTCATAATCAGAATATGGGTTTGGTCATTCAAGGCTAGAAAACAGGAAATTAAGCTCAGTTTCAGAAATGTTCCTGAGATCAGATTGTTCTAGCAACCTTTGCTTCTAACAGAACGGTTACCTGTGAGACTACTTTTGTTTGGGGTTGGTTCTTCTCAAAGTGCCTATCCTTATTCTGGGTGTGTTAATTCGGCTTCCTCAGGTCATCTCAAGGAAACGTGCTCTTGCTCCACCATAAATCTCGGCTGATAGATGGCATTCTGCCCTCATTTTTCTCACTGCAACCTTGTGAACAAAACCCTGGTTCCTTTAAAAACCAGATCACTTAGCTACATCACCTTCAAGGTCAAAGATCATTATATGGATGCACTGGTGGCTCACACCTGTAAAGAGATCTGGAGGATCATGATTTGAGGCCAGCCGGGGCAGAGAAGGCTACAAGATTCCATCTTCAAAATAACTAGCAAATAAACCCAGGGTGGGAGTTATGGCTCAGGTATGGTAGATTGCCACTTGAGCAGGCAAGCAACCACTAGCCCCGAGTTCAAATTATGGTACTTGCAAACTACAGCTACAAAACCTGTTGGCCACAGAAACTTCTATTTCCTGAACTTTGATTTCTTCTTTTTCTGTCTACCTAGAATCCATGGCTATTTCAAATATTCTTTGATCAGACTTTTTTTTTTTTTTTTTGGTAGGTTGTAGAGCTTGAACTCTGGGCTTGGGTGCTGCCCCTGAGCTCTTTTTTTCAAGGCTAGTGACATACCACTTGGGCCACATGGTTTTTGAGTGATTAATTGGAGATAAGAGTCTCACGGGGACTTTTCAGTCCAGGCTGGCTTTGAACGGCGAGCCTCGCATCTCACAGCCTCCTGAGTAGCTAGGATTACAGGTGTGAGCCACCAGTGCCTGGTATCTAAAGGGATTTTTTTCCCCCCAGAAGACACATATTATACTTCAGTCACACTCACAGAATGTACACTCCTCAAAGTGAAGCTGCCATCAATTATGGCGATAACACATCACAGTGGTTCGTGGATTGTAACAAATGAGAGTAATAAATTCTGGCACAGGATGCCGGCAGGGAGGGGATTGGAGGATATAAGAATTGCACTCTCCCCCAAACTGCCCTCAGAAATGTTCATCCACTTAAAAAATACTGTATTATATCATGGTTTAAAAAATAATCATACTTGTATAATGTAACATGTAAAACTGGCATAGCCTGGCTGACTTGGCTAGGCTGAGCTGACGGAGGTAGTGAAAGTACAAAGGCTTGCGACAGTGGCGCCTACCAGCTGGAACATGAAGGAGGCTGAGGGCATTAATCAATACCTTTTATAGCAGGATGGAGAACACTGGCTAATCCTGGTAGGCAGTTAACTGGGGCTCAGTTAAGTGAAATCCAGTTAAGAACTCCTTTACTGTAGGATTTTACATGGGAGATGAGAGGAAAAATGATGGGAAGAGGTAATCTGAGAGCAAGCGCTTGCATTTTCTTGAGGGGGGGCACTGAAGTAGGGGGAGTCAATTAGTGGAGGAGGCTCTTAAAAGTGATGTTTCAAGAGATGGGCATAGACAGATGTGCTATGCATGCCTGTAATTCCAGCATGCAGGAGGGCTGTTGAGTTCCAAGCGCTGCATAGCATCTTTTTTTTTTTTTTTTGATCTTAAAGAACAAAGAAATAAAACAAGAAACAAAAACGGAGGAGATGATGAGGTATGTGTGACCAAGGGCTTGTTGAAGTGGGCAGACAATGATATTCTTGGCTGGACACATGGCTCAAGCAGCAGAGCACCTGCCTAGCAAGTCCCCAGCCCCAAGCTCAAACTCCAGTGCTGTACATAAAAGACCTCACACACTGCTGGTGAGTATGTAAACCAGTGCAACCACTAGGAACATCAGGACAGAGGATCTTAAGCATCAAAAATAAATCGACCTTAATGACCTTGACATGCCACAACACACAATAAAGGCACCAGCATGCCGGCGCAGACTGCATCTCCCTTCACAATAAGCCGGTGGGAGCAGGTGAGGTGCCCAACAACACACACGAGACTAATATGTGTATATATACACCACATATATTATTATATGTGTACATATATATGTGTATATCATACACCGTATACTCAGCTGTAAACAAACATGAAAATATGTCCTTTGTGAGAAAGTGGATGGAGCGGAAAATCATTATGTTAAGCCAAGCTCAAAAAACCAAATATCACATTTTCAGTTATTTGTAGAACCCAGATTTTATGCACGCTCTCTTTCTCCTCTCTCAGGCTCATTCACATATATACACATACACCTGTATATATACACAGAACCTGACTATGAGATGGTTGGGGGTTAAGAGAGAGAGGAAGAGAGAATGGTGGAGGATGAATGCTATAAGGGATAGGTGATAAGGAAAGAGAAAAATAGAAGGGATTGTGTTAATGGACATATAATTAATATAATGCATGCATGTGTGAAATACCATACTAAACAGCATGATAGGAGAGGAAAACGGGCAGGCAGGGGTGGGGGTGTGATGAGGGTGAGTGTGGTCAAAGTACTTATCATGCGTGTACAAAACTAGAATGAAAACTGGAATTGTTTTAAGAAAGGAGAGGTTAGGGCAAAGTGAATTCCCCACCCCCGCGTACTTGTTTAACAATGGACACAAATTAAAAAAAAATCCTTGATTTATTTACTTATTAAAACATTTAGGTATTTCTAGACTTTATTATGAAATTGTAGAACTTCTAGTTTTAGAGTTCAGGCTTCTGTCACCATACCATGCTTTGAAGTGCACATAGGCTAGCCTTGGACAAAATGGCAGGCACACAGATTCATTCACTGAACAAGTATTTGCTGGCTGTCAACTGCAGGCCTTGTGTATGTGGTAGGGACACGATATACTGGTGATTAATATAGGCAAAACTCCTTGTCCTCAGAGAGCTCACAGAGTACTGGGACATTAAAAAAAAAACAAAACAATCTTAGTAAAATGAATAGATACACAGCAATAACTGCTAAGAAAAATAGGGCAAGGAAGAGGCAAGGGGAGGGCCCAGGGGAAGCAGTGTCTGGTCATCATCTCTGCCGAGCTAGAGAAGTCTTCTACGAGGTTGCCTGGTGGGGAAGAGGTTGCCTGGTGGGGAAGAGCTAGCCAAGAGGACGTGTGGTGTGATCGAAGGAGGTGGCAAAGGGGCCAGACTGGTGGAGGTCTGAGAGCATGGCAGGCTTTGTGGTACCCTCGCTGATGGAGTCACTAGAAGGTTCTAGACCAGGTAGGCACAGGGCTCAGCATTCAGGATCACTGTGCTGTTGGAGGTGGAAGAAAGCAGAAGGCCCAAGAAGCTGCTGCAAGCTCCACCCAGCTGAAAGGCGGTGGCGGGGTCAGGTTCTTGATATGATGTAAAGGTGGAAACAGTCACCAAGTTCAAAATAACTAGAAAGGCAGTGTAAAAACCTATCCGCTCTGGCTTTGCATTAACCTACAGCCTTATAATCTGAAGAGTAATAAAGGGCAGGCTGTACTGAAAAGATAATACTTGCTTATTTTGAAGCTAAATATAGGAGGCTATTCCCCCCCTCAACAAAAGTAGCCCAGCCTCCATCTAATGTAAGTGAACATCCCTACACCACACACCATGAAACAGGTGTGACCACAACTGTGCTTGTTCAAGTGGGGAGTGGCTCACACCTGTCATTCCAGCTGCTCAGGAGGCTGAGATCTGGAGAAATGCTGTTTGTAGCCTGCCGAGGCAGGAAACTCATCTCCAAAACAGCCAGCAAAGAACGCAAAAAGCAAAACAAAACAACAACCACAACAAAAAAACTCCCAAACTGGGCTGGCAGTGTGGCTCAAATGGTAGAGCACTAGCAAGAAGAGCAACTATGAGGTCTTGAGGTCAAACACACATCCACACACAGAACTGGGTGAGTGGCTCATGCCTATAAAACTAGCTCCTCAGGAGGCTGGGATCTGAGGGTTTAAGTTTGAAGCCAGCCTATGCAGTAGAGTCCATGATACTCTTCTTACCTTCAGGTAATCACCCAAAAGCCAGAATTGGAGGAGTGGTTCAAGTGGCAGAACGCCAATCTTGAGCCAAAAAGCTAAGGGACAATGTCCAGACCCCGACCGAGTTCAAGCTCTTGTGTGTGCATGCACACACAAGCACACACACGCATGCACGCACAGATTGTGCTTGGTATCCAGAAGGCATGGAGAAAACAAGAAAAGGAAGGAGTGGTTAGAGTTAGAAAGATACAAATCTTCCATTTTTGCCTATGATTGCTGGCTGCAAATGTTTTGCAAACTTTGAATCAGACAGTTCCAGGGCCAGAGGATGGAAAGATGTGGCCGAGTGACGGAACCCTCCCTAACCTGGGTGGTGGTGCCTGTCTTCCAGACCCCCTCCATGCAATGATGAACCCTTACTACCAGGGCACAAAATGTACTATGAGGAAAAAAAAAAAATCCCCCCCTCCACCCCAAATCAGAGCATTTAGAGACAAAGAATGCTTTATGCAAGGCAGTACAACAACACTGGGAAAAGAAAACATTCCTTTCTCTGCTAAAGCAACCCTTGCCATTTTACAAGCAAGGTGTAGCCTTCTGAGGGCAGGGTTCACACCTAGCTGGCTGCTTTATCACGCCATCAGTTCTACGTTATCTTTTTATTATGATTAGGAAATGCGGATGAACTTGGACCAGTAACAGATGAAGTTTTACTGGATTTCTAAAGTAGCCCTCAACAGACTTCCTCAACTGATAGCCCTTGTCCATTTATGTGGGGCACAGGTGTTCTATGAAGCAGGAAAAGGCAGGTGTGTGAAAAGGGAGATGTGGCTACAGCCATAGTCTTTCTCTAGAAGGCCAAATGTACCCATAAAATACAATTGTCCATGTCCATATGAATACACTTTTTTTTTTCTTTTGCCAGTCCTGGGCTTGAGCTCAGGGCCTGAGCACTGTTCTTGGACTTTCTCAAGGCTAGAGCTCTACCACTTGAGCCACAGCACCACTTCTGGCTTTTTTCTATGTATGTGGTACTGAGGAATTGAACCTGGGTCTTCATGCATGCTAGGCAAGCACTCTACCACTAGGCCAAACTCCCAGCCCCATGAATGCACATTTTTATTTTGCCAGTCCTGGGGCTTGAACTCAGGACTTGGGCACTGTCCCTGAGCTTCTTTTTACCTAAGGCTAGTGCGTCACCACTTGAGCCACAGCACCACTTCCAGCTTTTTCTGTGTATGTGGTACCGAGGAATCAAACCCAGGGCTTCATGCACGCTAAGCAACACTCTACCCCTAAGCCACATTCCCAGTCCATAACTTTTTTTAAATATTTTTAATGGTGCCAGGCATAGAGCCTAGGACCTCATGAATGCCAGGCAAACCTTCTACCATGAAGCCACACTGGAGGCAAAAGGCCTTTCAGTGATGTTCAATTGCACATTTTGGAAAAAGAACTCAGTGTGGTTTAACTGTATGAGTAGCAGAAACGTTATTTATTTATTTAGTTTCTTTTTTTTTTTTTTTTTGCCAGTCCTGGGCTTGAGCTCAGGGCCTGAGTACTGTCCTTGGACTTTCTCAAGGCTAGAGCTCTACCACTTGAGCCTCAGTACCACTTCCGGCTTTTTTCTATGTATGTGGTACCGAGGAATCGAACCCGGGTCTTTGTGCATGCTAGGCAAGCACTTTAACCACTAGGCCAAACTCCCAGCCCTTATTTAGTTTCTTAAAGGCATGTAGTTTTCATTCCCTTCTTGATGATTCTTGTAGAGGTTTATCAGAACAGGGGGGTTTATATATTTATCAAAGGGGACCTGAGTCTTCAAAAGAGCAGAGAAACCATGTTTTTCTTTCAGTTTATTTTGTCACTGTGTTAGGTACTGTGATGGTTTGAGTCTGGAATATCTCCTAAAGCAGACACAGTAGAAGGGGACTGTCCTTTGATACTGGCACTTGGGGAGGCGATGGCAGCTTCAGAAAGTGGGGCTTGCTGGAGGATCGCTTTGGGAGGCTCTATTTTAGTTTCTCTTCCCTAGGCCATGATGTCCTGGCCTTGTCTCAGGTCTAAATGTGCCAAGAGAACAGAGATCAGTCTCTGACATCATGAGCCCAAACAAACCTTCTTACACTAAGTTTTTTCCTCAGGTGTTCTGTACAGCAAAAGCAAGCAAACTCGCAAACACGTAAAGGTGCAAACGCGCGTGGTCACACACACACACACAAATCAGATACAGAAGAGCCAGCTGGGAGCTGGGAGCTGAGGCCTGTAACCCTAGCTACCCTGGAGGCGGAGATCTGAGGAATGAGGTACTAAGCCAGCCCAGGCAGGAGAGTCTGTGAAACTCTTATCTCCAATTAACCACACAAAGCAGGATGTGGAGCTGTGGCTCAAGTGGTAGAGATTTGAGCACAAAAGCAGATGACAACATTCAGGTCCACAGTTCAACTCCCAGGACAGGCAAAACAAAAAGGACAAGAAGGAATAATAATAGTAATAAATCTTTCCTTTTTGTACTTGGAAACATTTATCATTTTCATAAAACACAAAACAATTACCTTTGACTACATTAAATTGTAAATGTGTTCATTTTCTTCTTTAAAACATTGTTTAAAACAATTACTTTTGATTACATATATCTGTTCACAGAGACAGAAAAGCAGGTGGAAGATGATTCCAAATAATTTCAAAGTGCTTGTGCATTCATGGTTCATCATCTAGTCAGAGACAGAAGCTAAACAGTCGATGGGGGAGGAAGACAGTTGTGGTTAATATGAACCAAGCTATGCATTTCTGTGGGCACAACAGCCAAACAGGCATGAGCTATATAGAAGAATTCAGTGAGTCAAGCACCCAGCTAAGATAACCACTAATTATCCTAATAAATTCACAGGCGGAGAATGATGGAAACAGTAAACAACAGCTGAGTAAACATCTGAGGAACACTTAGTTGGTTTACTGAATGAAATGTATGGAAACCGGTGGGGTTTTTTTTGGTTGTTATTCTGGTACCAGCCCTTTGAGGTATGGTCCCTGTTTCCAATTACTTCAAGGTTCTTGATGGGTGTACTTTCTAACAGAATCTTACAGATTTTCAAATTATCAGGCAGGACCATGTCTCTGAGATTAAGAATTTTCAGATGATTTACTGTGCTTTTCTTTTA
The DNA here is from genome assembly GCF_031878675.1 of Megascapheus bottae. Classification (NCBI taxonomy): domain Eukaryota; kingdom Metazoa; phylum Chordata; class Mammalia; order Rodentia; family Geomyidae; genus Megascapheus; species Megascapheus bottae. The sequence goes on along the minus strand of NC_143538.1, from coordinate 1,646,264 downwards.
ACATTAAATGTGCTTAGGCAGCAAATACTTTCATGAATAGAGATTTACATTAAGTTTGTATGATCTGCTTTTCAGACCTCAAATGGAGCTGATATCTACTCCATGTACTTCAAAAAAGTACATTATGAGAATCAAATATTTCTTTTATACTCTGCAAACAAGAATATAAAAGCAACTTTTGTTAACTGTTACGAACTTTCCAATGAAAATATATTACATACACGCTATTGGAAAATCATATATATTACAAAAAAAGACGGGATATTGTAAGGAAAGAGATTGGAAGCTGAGAGTCAGTGGCTCACACCTGTAATCCTAGCTACACAGGAGGCTGCGATCTGAGGACTGAAATACCAAGCTAGTTTGGGTAAGAAAAGTTGTTGAGACTCTCATATCTCCAATTAACCAGCAAAAAAGTGGAAGTGTCACTGTGGCTCAAGTGGTAGAGTGCCAGCCTTGAGGAAAAAGTAGAGCGAGATTATAAGGCCCTGAATTTAAGCCCTAGTGTGCACACATACACACATAACTATTAAAAATGATTATTAATTAGAATAGAAAAAGATATTACTGTATAGTCAGTGGAATGGCTAAAGTTAAAAAGAATGACATTACAGTGCTAGACGAGAATAGGAAAACCTGAAGCTGTCTTATTATGGGGTCACAATCACTCTGGAAAAATGTTTAGCTAACAGAGGCTAAAATACCCCTCTCCTGAGAATGACCAACTCAGTCCCTAAAAGTGCCCTAGAGAACTGAGTGCATCTCTCCAGCGAAGATGTATGGGAATGCTCATGGTAAACTTAGCACTGTTGTTAACAGCCTCTAGATGATGGATTCTTCACCAATGACAAGGATGCGTTAAGATGCATCCTTAAAAGGGAAACAATGCAATACAATACTATATGAATTAAACTACTGACAGGTGAAATTGTTTTTTTTTTAACAAAGGAATTGAATTGGGTCTCCTGGCTCCCAAAAAAATTCCCCAGTACTGGTCCTGGGGCTTGAACAGAGGGCCTAGGCACTGTGCCTGGGGCTTCCTTTGCACAAGGCTAGTGCTCTACCACAGCTCCACTTCCAGTTTTTTTTTTTAGTTTTAATGGAGGTAGGCGGCTCACAGATTTTCCTGCCCAGGCTGGCGTTGAGCACTAATCCTCAGATCTCAGTCTCCTGAGTAGCTAGGATTACAGGCATGAGCCATCACACTCCAGCTTACAGTTAAGTCTTATAATCAGAGATAATAACCAACTTGTAGATTTCTATTCAAAATAGGCATTGTAAATGGATACTGGTATTTACGGCATACTGCTGGCCACATCTTCTTGCTTATAAAAGCAGGAAGGGAAATCTTTCTTTGTATAACACATTAGGACATGAGTTCCTTAGACGGGAAACACAGCTAGGAATTCAAGAATGCTCTAACTGAAGTGGTGAGCAGTTACTTTAGACAAAATAAGTTAGGTTGATGGTGACACTGGAATAAAGATGTATATATGGAAAAATGGCCTATGCCTAAAGCAATTAATTGTGATAGACTTTCATGAGAAAAGGATTTCCTGAGCCTCAAAGAGCTAAGTGAACCATTAATAGACTTGTGTACCTGAATTCAAAAGTCTTTACAGAGTCTAAGTTTAGGAGACCAATGCAAAAGAATGAGAACTGCACTTAAGACAACGTGTGAGGGCTGGGAGTTTGGCCTAGTGGTTAAAGTGCTTGCCTAGCATGCATGAAGACCCGGGTTCGATTCCTCGGCACCACATACATAGAAAAAAGCTGGAAGTGGTGCTGAGGCTCCAGTGGTAGAGCTCTAGCCTTGAGAAAGTTCAAGGACAGTGCTCAGGCCCTGAGCTCAAGCCCAGGACTGGGGGAAAAAAAAAAAAAAAAAAAAAAAAGACAACGTGTGATCCTTTCCCTCTGTAGTGGCAGATCTTCTGTGAAGTCATATCTTAACAGTGGGAACAAACCTTCGAATCTATGTTCTGTCACTGCTATAACCATGTACTTCCATTCTTTTGTTCTCTATTGCACAGATTAGAACAGTAATTAGGCTCAATTAACACAAGGTTACTGGCAACCCGAATATACAAAGGAAATGTTTTTCTTTCTTTTTGTTTTTTTCTTCCTTTCCCTTTTGTGGAGCTGGACCTGGGGCTGGAACTTAGGCCCTAGGCATTATCCCTGAGCTTTTGTACTCAAGCCTAGTGTTCTAACGTTAGAGCCACAGCTCTACCTTTGGCTTAGGAGATAAGAATCTCATAGATTTTCCAGCCAGGCTGGCTACAAACTCGGATCTTCATATCTCAGCCCCCTGAGTAGCTAGGATTACAGGCAGGAAGGTGAATCTTGACTCCAAATGTAAAATGTATCCATTTTATGACTGGGAAACTTTGAAGACAGAATATATTTAAAGAAAGAGAAGAAAAATTGGCTTTTGGTGGTAGAGGAAAATTCTTGCATAGCTGTGCTGTCTTAGAGGAAGGGTGTCAGGAAACGGATGGTTTTATGGGATTGGCACACAAGTGCTGGCCTAAGAAAATGCCTAAAGATAATAAAGGCCGAGTGCCAGGCTGAAACAGGGCAATTCTATGTACGGCTAAAGTCCCACTGGTGTCATGGCCACATAAAGGGCCTCTGCTGCTTACTGTGCAGTGATGTAGATGGGTACAAGGAACAGTATAAGTCAGTGTTCTTAGCACTTGAGGCTAACCTGTCAAACTTCTCTTAGTTCCCTAAGCAACTGGCCCATGGTTTTGTTTCTCTAACTGCACTAATTTTTCTTTTGATCCGTCAGCTTCTCCACAGAAGGTTAGGGACTCTGAAAGCACTCCTAGAATCTTCAAGGATTTTGGTTCTCAGGCTATTATTTTAATCTCTCTTGCTACAAAGACTGTTCCTTTTTGCTTTCATATGTAAACATACTCTGCTTCTAAAAGAGAACAAAAACAAACAAAACAAAAGCCCGCTTTCATTCATTTCTATCTTCCCTCAGGCAATTGCCCCTTCACTTACTTAAGGTACAGATACTGGGAAGTTTATTCTAGGGTCCTGCCTCATCCTGGCTGGGTCTGGAAGGGAGGGGGAATATGGTTTCAGTCTCTCACTCATTCTGGGGCTGCTCTCTGACACCTGTCACCTCTACAGGGTGGGTGGCTGCTACCTTCACTCCCTTGGCTTCCTGATGGGTCTGGAATGCTATAAAGGACTTTCCTGGCACTCTGGCTCTTTGCCAGCTCTCCAGCCATTCCTTAGCCTTGGTCAGCTTCTCCTCTTCCCTGGAGTGCCCCTCCCTTCTCCCTCCTCCCCTCCCAGCAACCGTTTATAACTATGACATCTAAGCCTTCCTCTACTGCACTTGGAGCCTCTATCTCAGATGGCTGAGAGGATTTCGTTCCTTGGGGGAGGGAGCACACTGGCGATTCGTGTTTAATAATGTAAGAAACAGAATCCACACTCCAGGCCCAGCACCAGTAGCCCAAGCCTGTCATCCTACCTCAGGAGGCTGAGATCTGAGGATCGCAGTTCAAAGCCATCCCAGGGCAGAAAACTCTGTGAGACTCGAAAGAAGCCAGAAGTGGAGCTATGGTCCAGGTGGTGGAGGTGTTAGCCTTGTGCCCAAAACTATACAGGGACAGCGCCCAGACCTGGAACTCAAGCCCCAGGCCCAGCATGGAAAAACTCCCCAAAACAAAAAACCCACATTCTTGCCCTCAAAATACATTATCCAGGCCAAAAGCCTAGGTGCCCCCTCTTTCACAACCAACCCCTCAGGCCAGGTTGACTGCACACCTTTGTACTATTGTCACAGTTAAAGCTTTTTTTTAAAGCCTCCAATCTTCCTTGAGCATTTTAAATACAATGTAGTTACATTGTATGCAAGCTCTTCCTTCTTGAAAATCATACCTACTGCCTTCATGGGGATTTTATTTATCATGATTTGTTGACTGTCAGTACTGGGGCTTGAACACAGGGCCTCACATTTGTTTAGCTTATATGCTCTTAGCTAGAGCTCTACCATTCGAGCCAGGCCTCCAGATCAGCTTTTTGCTGGTTAGTTAGAAATGGAGTTTTTTTTATTCTTCTGCCCAACTGGCTTCCAAGCATAATCTTCCAGGCCTAGGCTTATAGGCAGGAACCACTGTTGTCTGGCTTCCTTCCTTGCTTCCTTCCTTTCTTTTTTGGTGCCGGTCCCTGGCTTGAACTCAGGGCCTGGACACTGAGCTTCCTTTCTTCAAAGCTAGTACCGTACCATTTGAACCATAGCTCCACTTCTGGCTTTTCCTAATGGCTAACTAGAAATAAGAGTCTCAAGACTTCCCTGCCTGGGGCGGCTTTGAACCACCAACTGCAATCCTACGATCTCAGCCTCTTGATATTATAGGTTAGCTGTTTTTCTTTCTAAGCTATGTTTAAAAGCATAAATGTACAAACCTTCCTCTGGTCAGAATGGCTGTTGTCAAGAAAGCGAGCCATAACAGATGTAGGTGAGGATGTGAGGAAAAGGAAACCTTACCCACTAATGGTGGGGCTGCGAATGAGTGCAACTGCGTGCATGTGATTCTGCACACCCGTGGAATCAACCCAGGAGCCCATCAGCCAATGCATGGATAAACCAAATATGGCTCATGTAGATAGTGGAGTATTATGAGGCCACTGAGAAGGAAGAAACTATGTTGTCTGCAGGAAAATGGATAGAATTGGAGAAGGTAGTATTGAACAAAAAGCCAAATATTGCACCTCTTCACTTGTATGGAGAATCTAGAATGAAAATGGTAATGATAATGGAACAGAAGTACAAAATGAGCACTATTTGATGGGGGAAACCAGTAGGAGAAGGGAGAGGGAAGGAACAGGGTGCTGGGTGATGAATGTAACCAAAGTACACCATCCATCTACCCACCCCATCCATCCATTCATCCACATGGAAATGTCATAATAAAATCCACTGTACAATTAATCTACACTAATAAAACAGAAAAGTGTGTTATATTTGTTTGAGATGTTTAACTTCCTTGCAAATTTGCCCTTTAGGGAGTAAGATTCTCTTCTAATGAGACTGATATGAATATACTAACAATAAAATGTAGCCTTAACCTTTCTTCTCTTTAACAAAAGAACAATAAAACATATCAAAGAGCTGAAGCCCATGAAATAATCCAGTTATTAAAAAGAGATATTGTAAGTACCAGAAGATCTAAGGCTCAATTTACATAATTACTTAGGATGGAGTTTTTCTCTAACATTTCAAGGCAGGAATGTTACTTTCCACAGTATCACATTTAAATAAATATTCAGGTCTTCAAAGTAACCTATTATATGACAGCGTTATTTCTGATCCCTCTCACAACTGTCTTTATTATAGCATCCATCATCTTTCCTGCGATATGTGCCTGTTATTATAGCATCTATCTTCTTTCCCACAATACATGTCTTTTGCCATCAACTCCAAGACCTCCGGAAAGTGAGTGACTACGCAGCACTTCATGCATGCACTGCCAAGGAAGGGAAGGTAGCTGTAAAACCAGCCAAGAGTCCCCGATGCCAGCAATGCTTCAATCTTCCTTTCACAGAGTCCCCAAAACATGTCAGCACCATTGTAATAAGTGGGCTATAAGTTTTGGGTTGATGTGACGTGCTTGAACCACAAAGACAGAAGAGTGCAGAACAGACTATTATAGATTATAGCGGAGAACTTTAGAGCACTGGTTACAATTTGTTTTCTATGAATATTTATTAAGTAGTCAGACAATACATGCAAAGCCTAGCTGAAGAGGTGCAGATACCAGGGAAAACCCAGCCTTTTCTGTTTCTAGGGGAAGCACAGTTTGGGAAGAAAAAAAAAGAAAGAAAAGAAAACAATTTAATTAACAATTTAAGGACGTAGGAGGAAGAAATCTCTTATAATCATTATAGGATGATACTGTTTTCTTAAACAGTTCACAAAATGATGGCTGACTTATCTCCGCTTACTCTATTTGAAAATGTTTCGAGATTCTTGCCTTCAAATATTCTATTGGGTGATGATCAACTGTTATTTGATCGCATAGTCTTCTAGGTACAGAAAAGACTGCTGTAGTAGCAGAAACCCAGAAGAATGGCAAGTTCAAGGTCAGCCTGGGTAAAGATAGTGGTGAAAGCTTGCCTTAGAAGTGAAAGAATAATTAACAATATTGAAACAAAAAACTATGGGGCCATGAGTTTGGCCTACTTTTAGAGTGCTTGCCTAGCATGCATGAAGACCCGGGTTTGATCCTCGGTACCACATACATAGAAAAAAGCAAGAAGTGGTGCTGAGGATCAAGCTGTAGAGCTCTAGCCTTGAGAAAGTCCAAGGACAGTGCTCAGGCCCTGAGTTCAAGCCCAGGATTGGCAAAAAAAAATTTACTGTCTCATCATTGGCTGGACATCTTCTAATTGTTAAACCAAGGATGCGTTTATACCTGCAAACTCCACTACCCACCTAAGACCCCTTGTCTACAGGAAAGGATGTGAATAGCGCTTGGTTCCCCTTTGCACCTGCATTATTGCATGCTGGGCATTAATCTATAATCAAAAGATGAGTTGCAATGTCTATGGTGCTAAGGCTTTTAACACAAACATTAAACTTGTTTTAGAAATCCCTCTACTGAAAGGGTCATAGTTACAGAAAGATGGGCAAATCCAATCGAAGCCTATTGCCTATTATATGCATGTTTGGAGATATCACAATTGGTAGCTTGGAGGTATCACAATTGTTGGTAGCTCACATCTGTAATCCTAGCTACTCAGGGACGCAGAGATCTGAAGAGTGAGGTTTGAAGCCAGCCTGGACAGCAAAGTCCCTGAGACTCTTATTCCCAATTAACCACCCCAAAAGCTAGAAGTGGAGCTGTGGCTGAAACAAAAAAGCACAGGGACGGTGCCCAGAACACACACACACACACACACACACACACACACACACACACACACACACACACACACACGGCGGAAGGCCACAAAGAATTGGTTCAAGTCATTTTGTGTACCTAAATGAATCTATACACTATCTCCAATACCATGTATTGCTAGAGAGAGATTTTAATTAAACACTGGGGAGAAGGGTCTGCCAATGAGAATTATGCAAGCAGTTTGTTCTGCTAGGAAATAAATGGCTAGTCACTAATATTGTATTTCTGGCAAGATAAAGCTGTTCTTGCCCCCTTTTAGAAATGAACACAAAACCTATTCGATTACAATGATTTAATACAGTCTCTAAAATGGCAAGTAGGTTGAGTAAACCTTCCAGATATACAAGAGACATCTATGCTTAAATTTCCTTTATCCACCTAAATCTACCACATAATACTATATAGTACCATGGAAAATACTTCAATATTCGTCATACTCTCACCAGTACTACAGGCACTGGCCTCCATTTTATTATTTATTTATTTCAATCTTGAGCCTTGAACTCAGCTCTAATGCTTAAGCCACAGTGCCACTAATGGCTTTTCTGTGTATATGGCACTGAGGAATCAAACCCAGAGCTCCATGCATGCTAGGTAACTCTGCCACCTTCCCTGATCTCCATTTTAAATGTGGTTGTAGCAAATATAGCATTAGTTAAGACATGGCAGCAAATAAAACTAGTTAGGAGCTTCCAGGGTTTTGTTTTTTGTTTTTATTTTGGTCCGAGACTCCATCTTATACTTGCTTTTGGCGGGTGCTCTACCATGTGAACCATGCCTCCAACCAAGAGCTTTGGGTTGTACTGACCCCAGGATAGAATTTTTGGCAAATTTGCAACTATCAATAATTAGGTAGAGGTTTAAAGTTATTTCACAAAGTGAGAATAACAATTTTGCTAAAGGTAGAATAAATAATACTAAAGTTAGAAACTTGGTCTTTGCTAAGCATTCCAAACTCTCATTCTTTAATCCCCTGCCCCACCAGTGCTCTGAACCTGTTATTATATATTCCATGTCCTTTTGGTACATAGCATTTCTAAGTATTATACCAAGACTTGGGGCCGGGAGTTTGGCCTAGTGGTAGAGTGCTTGCCTAGCATACATGAAGATCTGGGTTTGATTCCTTGGTACCACGTACATAGAAAAAAGCTGGAAGTGGTGCTAAGGCTTAAGTGGTAGAGCTCTAGCCTTGAGAAAATTCCAAGGACAGTGCTCAGGCCCTGAGCTTAAGCCCAGGACTGGCAAACAAACAAACAAACAAACAAACAAACCAAAAACCAAAAAAAAACCCTCATGGTACATTACAAACCACGACAAACCTCTAAAATACTTTCTCTTGAAATGAAGTTTACCTAGTCTAAAACTGGTAATAAACTGGAATGTTTTCCCCCTAGGTTCTGAGAAAACAGTATGGAAACTATTCCAAATTACTTAACATTTTCTTTCTCTTTTCTTTTCTGGTGGGTCACAGGGCTTGAACTCTGGGCCTGGGTGCTATCCTTGAGCTCTTCAGCTCAAGGCTACCTCTCTACTCCTTGAGCCACAGCCCCACTTCCCATTTTCTAGTGATTAATTGGAGGTAAGTGTCTCCTGTGCCATGCTGAACTTAACATTTTCTACCATATACACAATTAAGCATCTCATTTCTCTAAAATCAGCTTTTAAAACAATTTAGTGGAAAAACTAGGTCTAAGATAGAGAAAGCAAACAAGGCATTTAAGAAAATCCAGCCTATCTTGTAATATCAAATCACAATAGACCTACATGTTTTAAAGATATGTCGAGGCCAGGTACCTGTGGCTCTCACCTGTAAATCCTAGCTACTCTGGAGGCTGAGATCTGAGGACTGAGGTTTGAAGCCTAATCTGTAAGACTCTTATCTCCTATTAGCCACCAAAAAGCTGGAAGTAGAGCTGTAGCTCAAGTGGCAAGAGTGCTAACCTTGAGTGGAAAAGCTAAGGGACAGTATTCAGGCCCAGAGTTCAAGCCCTAGAACCAGCACACACACACACAATTAATAATAAAGGTATATCATACACTTACCCTGAGAGCCTGTGGCATACTGATGACTAAGACAGCTTCGAGCCTTTATCCTCACAAGACTGTCCATCTAGAGACAAGCAAATGCAATAGGACTATCTTCCTTGGCACTGCCACCAAATGTTTGTTTTTAATTCGATTCTTGAAAAAGAGGACAAATTACTTAGCCAACACTCCCACTGAGAACTTTCTGCCTAGAGTTTAAGAACTCCAATCTAAGAAATGCTGTATTTCTCTGTAGGAGCTTAGATAAATAAACCTGGCCACCACCGCCAATTTAGCTCAGCGCAGACAAGTCTGGCTAATAAGAACCTACCTCCCAGCTTCACCCTCAGTGCTCAGCGTGTTTTACAAAGAGCAACTGCGTGACAGGTACGAAAGCAGATGAAGGAAATGTCCCTGTGCAGTCCCAGGGCACAGTCCACACCCGTGAAACGGTCCCTGCGCCTGGCAGCATGCCGGGAGTCTCACTAATCATTTGTAAACATCACACATGGCTAGGAACACCCAGTATGTTTCCATTTCCTGGGATTTGTTTAGATAAATTGTATGTTAAATGTTCAGAGAAGCTCCCCCTTTGGGTTTCTCTCCTATGGACAACAGCCAGTGTGTGACGGCATCTGCAGTACAGGTTGTCATGCCTAGTTCTATTTTAGATCTACTTTCATATATGAGAGAAAACAAGCACTCTTTCTCTCTGAGCTTGGCTTATCTTACTTAGCAGGATTTGTTCTAGACTCATCCATTTCTTGAAAATTATATACTTATTCTTTCTAATGGACACCTAAAATTCCATTGTGTGTATATACATATGTATCACATTTTACCCATCTACTCATTTGTTGAAAGGCATCTGAGAGGAATATGTCTTGATAAACAAAGATCTGTAACTTTAATAATACTCCCATTTCTCAATCTTCCTTTCTTTGGGGTTATCTACTCTAAAGTCATAAAAGTGTAGGTTACAAAGAATCTGTCTGGTATGTCAGATTCAACTTGATCTTCAGTATTATCATTCTTGCCTATTACTAGCCAGTCAGTAATGTGGTATGTGGATCTTTATTACTGTTTTAAGGCACACGGAGATACAATCTTTTTAAAGAATGATACATCTATTAATTGTGAAACACTCATCTAAGCTACTGTTTTCATGAACAGTAAAATCAAGTCATAAAGGTTAATAAGTAGCATGTAATCTTGAGCCCTGCCTGCCTGTTTACAAACTGAGATTTAATTTACCTAACTACAGTCAGAATTCAAACATGACACTGGTTTATAGTCCTGATTTGTTTTTTTTCTGGGGGGGGGGGGATAATGACAGGCGAGCTGGCTCTTTTACTCATAGCTAGTGCTCTACCATTTGAGCCAGGCCTCCAGTCCAGTGTAAATTTGTTTGGAAAGAATCTACTTCCATCTTCTGAATATTACATAGTCATGTTCTGCTTAAGAAGGGGTATGTTTTGCTTTGGTGGCAGTGGGAGCCCACTGTGTGTATTTTCGATGTAGCCTATCAGGCCCTGTGCTGCATGTATGGCCAGGACCCTCCTCCAATGCAGTCCTTAGTGGGCAAATTCCAATGCGGACACCAAAGGCCTCTAACATTTGCTGCTGAAGAGACTGAACACGTGAACTAACTTCACAGCCTCAATTTTCCCAAGTACAGAGTGCCAAATCATGAGAATTAATATAACATATGAGGTCTAGAAATGATGGCTCACACCTGAGATTCTCCTTGTGGCGCCCATGATGAGCAAAGTGTGCTGGCAAGGGTACAAACTTTGGGAGATTTTATCTAAAAAAAAAAAAAAAAGGTGGGCCTGATGGTATAGGCCTATCATCCCAGCTAAACACCAAGCCTGAATAGTCCAAGCAATCCCAATGCAAGTACTAGCAGAAAAATTACTGAAGCAAAAAGGAATAAAGGAAAGGCTCACGTGGGACAGGGCAAGGCTCTAAGCTCAAGCCCCAGCATGCTTGATGAGGAGGCATATGCCTGTAATCTCAACACACAGAAGGTGGAGGCAGGAGAATCATGAGTGGGAGGTTGGTCTGGGCTACAAATGACAGACTTCACTTGAAAAACAAAATCAGAAAGTCGGAGGCTATAGCTCAATTGTAGGATGCTTGCCTAACACCTGCAAGGCCCTAGGTTTCCATTCCCAGTTCTGAAGAGGGGGAAAAAATGGCTTGTGTCATAAAAAATTATTACTATCTTTCAGGGAGCCATAAGTATTGCACTGAGGATTAAAACATGCCTATACTCTGAGAACCTAAGAAAATAATTCAGATAGTTTTATTTAATAGTGCCTGACACATTAACGGTACTAAAATACGTCTCCAAATGAATACCTTGATTTGTACTGCCTTTCCCAAGTCACTGTCCTCAGCTCCTTCCCATTAAGATTCCTCTACTTCAATCATCTGGGGGATCGTTTCAGAATCACATGCTAGCATCCCCGTCTACTGCTCTCCCACTGTCTCCAGTAACGTCATGCTGATTGCTATTTGATTGCTTAACTCCTGGTGCTTCCAATATCTGAATGAAGTCACACAGACACTCAACCACGGGGGAACAATCCCGGCTACCTTGGGGGTGGAAGCAGGAAGACCATCAGTTCAAGGCCAATCTGGGTAAGGCCCTATTTTATCACCACCACCACTCCAACCTTCCCTGCCAACCAAAATAAAAACAAAAGGGCTCAAAGTAGTAGAAACTTAGCAAGAAGGAAGCCATACGTTTACTCCCCAGTACCCCCAAAAAATACCAAAAAAAAAAAAAAAAAAAAAAAAGGCTCAAACCCAAAAGGTCTACTCACCATATCCCTGACCTGACAAAAACAAACCAACTGGAAACGTCCTCTAGGTCCTCAGGTATCTTTACCCACTGTAATCTAACCATTCGCCTCACAGCCTGCTTCATTAAGAAACAGGACAACCAGATGCTATGCTCACTTCTGCCCTTACCTCCTCCTTCCCACATCTCCAGTCCCAGCCTGAGCCATTTCTACTTCCCTGAGGGAAATGAGGAACTACCATTTCCTGGTGTGCGAGGCTTAAAGCAGACCCATCCACAAATCCCACAATGACCGGCATACCTGAAGCAAGCCTGTGGCTTCCATAACAGCATTTATTAATCTCCTAGCACCAGGAGATTGTGACAGGTGATTTACATATTATTTCCTTTTCCCCATCAAACAACTCCATTTAGACTCAGGGAAACTGAGGCTCAGGGAGGGCAGCAAGATAGGAAGACTAGTTTTTAATTTGGCCTCTGGCTTTCCCCCTCTATTCACGCTTATTTATTCAGACAGTACAAAGGAATTAAATGGCAGGATCATGTTGCATGCATTAATTGAATAAAACATTCACAACTGGCTTGAAGATGGCTTAGAGATCAAGATCAAGAGAGCTCAAATTTAGGACTGCATCCTAAACCAGTTTGAAAAGTGATCAAAAGGTAGGCATTATTTTAGAATATGAAGGGCAGAGTGGGGGTGGAGGGGTGGGAACCTATTCAAACAAGGAAAGTAAATGCCAAGAGGATTTAGGCATTTTCTGTATTTGAAGTCCTCAGGGCAGTGACAGGCACTGAACTTTTACTGAAATAATGAAATCCTACAGGTAGACCACCTCGTTTTTATGGTTTTGGCCTGTACTGGAATTTGAACTTAAGCCTCATGCCTGTCTGCTTGGTTTGTTTGTGCACTTGGCTGGTGCTCTACCATTTGAGCCACATTTCCAGCTTGGCTTTTTGCTGATTATTTTGGAGATGGAGTAGACTGGACTTCTCTGCCCAGGCTGGCTTCCAACCAGATCTCAGTCTCTTTGGGTATTTACAGAAGTTTTTTTTCTCTCCCTTAAATTTGACATCCTTTTATTATAAAATGCAAAGAGAAATGCAATGAAAGGCATTAAAAAAAAATACCACACCATCTTGGAAGATGGCTCCTTTACAGCAGCACTTTAAAATGAGAAGAGGCTCCCTAGACTTCTCTTTTCTATTTGTCACAAGCTTTTCTAATATTTCTTCTCTGATGGCGCCAATGAATAACTGTCACTTATCACAACACATCTTCTTCCAGATATGTACTTTATATATTGCTTCCTTTTCGACAGACAGTTCTTCAAGCTTCTCAAGTCTTTCAGCTGCAGCCATTTTTCTTATTTCTATTACACTGCATGTCTTCCATGGAGTATCTTGAGGGCCAATTTAATAAACTCCTTTGCTTTCCAAAGACAGGGTCCAAAAGGCAATGCTATTGAACCTCAGTGTGTATGTATTTATGGATATAACTATAAATAAATATTTTTATACATCGGTCCAGGGGGCTTGAACTCAGGGCCTGGGTTCTGTCCCTGAGCTTTGAGCCACTTTGAGCCACACCACCACTTCTGGCTTTTTGGTGGTTCACTGGAGATAAGAGTCTCACAGACTTTCCTGCTCAGGCTGGTTTTGAACCACGATCCTCAGATCTCAGTCTCCTGAGTAGCTAGGATTACAGGAATAAGCCACTGGTACCTGCCTTCCATCAGTATTTTAACAGTATTTTCTCTTTCTCATTTAGTCTACAATCTTTCCATACTTCAAGCAATTCCTAATACTGTAGGTGATCATATATATATATATATATATATATCTGTATCTATATAGAAAATATCGTACATTTTCTCTTGAGCCAATTAGGAACTACTAAGGATAGTCTACAGCCCTAGTCTTCTGTTAGGAACAACACAGGGTCATTTACTCATCTTTTTTAGTCAGCTTACTGTGGCAATCTTTCAAAAGAACTGATTTTAAAGTTTGTTGTGCTGGAGATGCAAGTTAAGTGTCTCCTCACCCTCTCTGACTTTTATTTCTGCAATGCTAGGAATTGAGCTCAGGACTTCATGCATGCTGGGCAAATGCTTCTTCCTCTGAGCCCCAGAATAACTGAATAACAAAACAACAACAACAACAAAAAAAACCCTTCCACATGTAGCCATTTGTACAAGGTATATTTTACGTCTTTATGATTTAGTTTAACATCAATTTTAAAATGATACCTGTTCTGTGTGGGTTTATTTGTTTTGGTGCCAAGACTGGGCTTGAACTCAGGGCCTGGGTGCTGTCCTTTAGCTTTTCCTTTAAGGCTGGTGCTCTACCACTTGAGCCACAGCCTTCTGGCTTCTTGCTGGTTAACTGAAAATAAGACTTTCCTGCCTTGGTTGATTTCAAACCACGATCCTCCGATCTCCCTCTGCTCAGTAGCTAGAGTTACAAGTATGAGTTACCAAAACCCAGGTATCTTTGTGGTTTTCAAACAAGGAGCAATGGTGACGAGGTCACTCCACATTTTAAGTAAAGGAAAAATTATTAAGAAGAGATAAAATGAATTACAATTATTTTGTTTGGGGATCTGTAATCTGAGATGGCAGTAAATACTCAATTTTAATTTCTTGACTTCTGTCAAACAAAGAATTATCCAGGTGTATGGATACAGAAGGAATCAAATCTTTTGGAGCTTACATTATGAAATCCTCAACCGTTTTAGGATCTCTTCAAGTCAATCTATGCCTTTTTCAAGAACTTTTAATGTAATAACAGCCAAAGCAATTCTAGGCAAAAAGAACGATGCAGGTGGTATTACAATACCAGACTTCAAACTCTACTATAGATCCATAATAACAAAAACATCATGGTATTGGCACAAAAATAGACCAGAAGATCAATGGAACAGAATAGAAGATCCAGAAATAGAACCACATACCAATAGTCAACTTATATTCAACAAAGGAGCCAGAGATATACAGTGGAATAAACACAGCCTCTTCAATTATTGGTGCTGGGAAAACTGGGCAGCCACACTCAGAAAACTAAAAATTGATCCTAGCCTGTTGCGCCATGCACAAGCATTAACTCAAAATGGATCAAAGACCTCAATATCAGACCTGAAACCCTGAAACTGCTACATGACAGGAGTAGGAGAGACATCGGATAAGCACAGAGTTCCAGGGTCACAACAGATTGCAGACTCGACAAAGGGGATTGCCAAAAAATAAAAAGTTTCTGCACAAAGGCATAGCGACTAAAGTAGAACGACAGCCAATCAACTGGGAAAAGATATTTACCAATAATACATCAGACAAATGCTTAATATCCAATATCTACAGGGAACTCAAGAGACTAATCCACCCCAAACCCAACAAACCAATCACTAAATGGGCAAGGGAACTAAAGAAAGACTTATCAAAAGAAGAGGTTAAAAATGGCTAAAAATATGAGAAAACATTCATCATCCATGGTCATAAAGGAAATGTAAATAAAAACAACCCTAAGATACCACCTTACCCTAATTAGAATGGCCAATATTCTGAACTCAGACAATGACAAATGCTCGAGGGGATGTGGAGAAAGAGGAACCCTACTGCACTGCTGGTGGGAATGTAAGCTAGTACAGCCACTCTGGAAGGCAGTTTGGAGGTCCTTGAAAAAACTAAAAGTAGACTTTCCCTATGATCCAGCCATACCACTCCTAGGCACCATAATCCAGGATATGATAAGGATACCTGCACTGCCATGTTCATCTCTGCACTATCAACAATAGCCAAGCAATGGAAACAATCCAGATGCCCCACTACAGATGGAAACAAAAAAATGTGGTACATATATACAATGGAATTTTGAGTAGCCAACAGACAAGGTAAAATAAAGGCATTAGCAGGGAAGTGGATGAATCTAGAGCGAATCATGTTGAGTGAGATAAGTCAAGACCAAAGGAACAAAAGGCACATGGTATCCCTGATATGTAGATATTAGATCCAAACAGTACAAGAGCAACGACTCAATATTCGGGTACCCAAGGTTACTGACATGGTCTTGGAGATATAAACATAACTACATAGACATAAAAAATCTATGATGGGATATATACTCTATAGGCATGTTAATACAGACTGATAGGTATCTATGACATACAAACTCTCAACTTAGTTCTAAAATCTGTGTGCCAGTGATTGCATGTAGATTCTCTTCTTGAATACTTGTTTGTTAAACATGACATTTGAAATACGATGTAAAAGTCAGTGTTAATGAAATCTTTCAAAAAAAAAAAAGACCCAGACTCATACTTGGTACCTGATGTTTTCACTCAATGGTTAGTGTTCTACCAACTGACCCATGCCTCCAACCCAAGGCAGATTTTTTTTGCATGTCCTGGGAATTGAACTCAGGGCCTTGGCACTGTCCCTGAGCTTTTGCTCAAGGGTAGTGCTCTGCCACTTGAGCTACAGAACTTCTTGTTTTTGTTTTGTTTTCTGATTAGTCTCTTGAATATGAGTCTCACAGTCTTTCCTGCCCAGTCTGGCTTCCAACTGTGATCCTCAAACCTCAGCCTCCTAAGTAGTTAGGATTACAGGTATGAGCCAGTGTGCCTGGCTTTTTTTAAAATATAATTTTATTGTTATTATGAAAATGTTGTATGGAAGGGACTAGTTTGTAAGTCGGGTAATGAGTACATTTCTTTCTCTGGACAAGGTCACCCTCTCCTCCTCTTTCACCCAGGTTTCTCCTCTGATCCCTGCCTACAAGTTAGATACACAGACCATTTTCCACAGTGCTCACTGGATAACATGATGATATTTATTCATCCTCTTCCCTCCTTTTTTTTTTTTTTTTTTGCCAGTCCTGGGCTTGAACTCAGGGCCTGAGCACTGTCCTTGGGCTTTCTCAAGGCTAGAGCTCTACCACTTGAGCCTCAGCACCATTTCCGGCTTTTTTCTATGTACGTGGCACCGAGGAATCGAGCCCAGGTCTTCGTGCATGCTAGGCAAGCACTTTAACCACTAGGCCAAACTCCCGGCTTTCTTCCCTCCCTTTTTGTGCCCAGCTTTTTTCCTTCCTAAGCAATAAAGATCCAAAGCTGAACACCATCAACACCACCACCACCACCACCACAAAACAAAACAACAAAAATCCCAAGCTTCCAAGGCAGATTTTTTTAAAAAAAAAAAAGACTGAGGAAATTGTCACTGAGGCACAGGGCAAAAACCTGTAGCCTCAAGACAAAATGTGCAAGTACGTGAAGATACCAGTGATATTAAGATGGCACCAGAATTATTGCAGTGCGGTGCTTTCCCCCAGCCAAGATGGGGCCATGTGTGTCCAGTATTCAGTCCTCTAAGAAACCCCTTCCTCCTAAGAGCTCCCGTGGCACGTCCAAGCAGAGAACATTCTAGTTCATTCCGTCCAGGATGAACTTGAGCTGGGGAGTGAGAAGTGGGGGAGAGGGGGGTGGGAGAAAACCACGTTACACAACCAAACCAAGGCGATGGGAGTTATTGGGGCGTGTGGGGAGCCCATGGTTCCATCTTCCACGTGGACACACAGGGGGGAGGGGGGCAGGGAGGCGCAGGCACTGGGGTGAACTAACAGCCCTCGCCCCCACCCCCATAAAACACCACCCAGGAAGGTAGAAAGGAAGCCCAGCGCCACCTTATCACCAGCGGAGGAAATGGGCAGGTCGCCCCCCCCCCAAACCATCACCTTCCCCCCCCCACTTCCACACCCAGCAACACAGGAAGTGAGTTAGGCCGCCCCCCCCCCATCACCACCACCACCACCATGACGGCGTCCCCTCCCCTCCCCCCCCGCCGGAAGTGAAGCGCCCCCATTCACGCCGGGCCTCAAACCCCAGTCAGGAACAACAGCCAAAAAAGAAAAAGAGGGGGTGAAGTCCCCCGGGCCCGCGGCCGGCGCCCCCCGGGTGGCCGGGCTGCACTCACCTGCGGACGGCGGGGGCGGGCGGGCCGGGCCCGAGGCCGGACGAGACCGACCCCCCCCCCCCCCGGGCCCCGGACGCTCCCCTCGGCCCCTCTCGGTCGTCCTCGTCCGGCTCGCTCGGGGTTCTCTTCACCGCTGGGCCCGGGAAATTCCTCCGCAGCCCTTGGATTTCTACTATCTTTTTTTTTTTTTTCCTCCCCCTTCTTCTTCTTTCTTATCGAATGGTCTCCAATCACCTCCAGAGAAGCCACTTCTTCTTATAGTGGTAATAGTTAGAAATCCTTCCGGGGAGGAGAAAAGTGAAATAGTTAAAATCTCTCCTGCTCCTTTTCAGGAAAGGAAAAGAAAAAAAAGATGTAAAAAAAAAAAAGAAAAAGAAAAGGAAAAAAAAAAAAAAAAAGAAGGGATTATTTTGTCCCAATACGGCGAAAGAGTACGTGCTTACGCAAGGTGAGACTCATTTTCGCGGAGGCTCCTGGGAGATGTAGTTTTTTTTTGGTTGGCTAAGGCAACTTCTCCTCCCACCCCCGCTTCGCCCCTCCCTCCCGGCTGATGGTGGGATTTTAATTGGTAATTACTAGATATTGGCGTCCTAGGAAACACGTATTCTGTACTCGGCGGCCGGCTGACACACAAGGACCAGTCTCCGAGCGGGAAAAGATCTCGGTTGCCCGTTTCTTCCAGCGCCTAACTAATTGAACCTGAATTTCCTCTCCACGCGGGCCCAAGGTCTCATTCGCCCCGCCCCCGTGCGTTGACCCCGCCCACACCACCAATCACACGCCGTATAGGTTGGGTTCTCGGAAGATTGACACGCCGAAAGGCGGGTCTTGGAGGAGACTCCTCCTACAGGGCCGAGCGACGGGTCGGAGGCGCGTGCGCGTGCGCGCTCGCTCCTTCCCACCTTCCTGGAGCGCCGCGGGCGCGAGCCGCGGGCGGGCGCGCGCGGAGGGGGCGGCGCGCAGGGGCTGGGCGGAGCGCGCAGGCTGGTGGGCCGGGCGGACGGGCGGGGAAGGCGAGCGGCCGGGCGCGCGCGGTGGACTCGGCGGCCGCCAGTAGTTAGTTAGTTGTTAGTCAGTGTCAGTTGCTCAGCGGCGGCGGTCACCAGGAAGGGGACGGGGGCCGGGCGGCGACGGAGATCCCCGCGGTGTTGTGCGCACCCCTCAGGTAACGGGGGCCCGGGAGGGTGGGGGCGCAGGGCCGCCCGCGTCCCCTCAGGTCTCCGGACGCCGGCCGGCGGGCCGGGGTCGCTGCGGGGGAGGACGCGGACGCGGGCCGGGCGGCGGCCGCCGGGGGGCTCGGGGTGTCCGGCGGGCGCTCTCGGGGGTTTCCCCCCACCCAGGTCCCACCCCGCGCCCCGCCGGCGCCGCGCGCCCCTCGCCGCCCGGCCGGCCCAGCCCCCCTCGCCCACGGTCGGGCCGTGGCCCCGGGAGCGCGGCGCCCCCCAGAGGAGGCAAAAGTTGAGGATGGCTCCGGCCGCATCTACAGCCCCCCCAAAAAACTCAGGGGGGCAGCGTCGCCTGCAAGCCCTGGGCATGGATGGAGCCTGGAGCTCCCACGCCTGCCCTCCTCCACGCCGTTGGCTGGGGGACCCCCCCCCCCGCTCCCCCTTCCAGGCGGGGGAGGGAATCCGGGGTTTGCTCCGTCTCTTCCCTGACCCCGTTGACTCACTGGTTCCTGAACTTTTCTTTTACCCCCCCCTCCCCCCGCGGGGAAAGAGGACCCGGAGTCTGAACCATGTCCTCTCCCCTCCCTATCCCCCCCCCCCCCTTTCCACTTCTTCACCTTCCCCATCTTCTGCCTGGTCCATCAGGGAGTTTGATTTCGGTCCCTAGGCTACATTACAAAGATTGCTGAGAACAGACATACCAGGGTGCCTGTGCACATCCGTTTTCTCCTCTCTTCAAGATCCAAGTTTAGGAATCAGAGCTGTGGAATGGAGTTAACTGGATGCCTGGCGTGGAAGGGTAGTGATGAGTTAGAGGAAAAGTATGATTTCATCTTTATTGGCTCTTACTATAGAAAACCAAGCTAGTACAAGGCCCCCCCCTTTTCTTCTGCCTCTGTTGAATGTCGTAGGACTTACACGTTCAATTAGATACTTGGAGACTTACATAAAAGGCTATTTTTAGGTCATTGGATGGTAATATGTGAACAGCTTTTCACCTGAATTGGAACTGCTTCAGGGATTCTGTGTGGGAACCTACGTGCTGATTTTTATTATTTATTTATTTGGGTTCATCCAGTGTTTTGTTTTTTTTTTTCTGATAATTGAAGCAACATAGTACTGTGTATAGAGAGAATATTGCTCTCTGCAGTGTGAAAGTGAAAAAAAAAACCCAACGGAATTATCCACAGGGGTAAAACTTTCCATGAGCAATCTTGGATACTTAACTCAATGATGGCTTCTTTTGTAATCTCAGAACATTCTAGATTTTGCCCGTTTCACTGACTTATCCTGATTGCATTCTGAATTGCCTAAGCGTTTCTTCCCTTTGGTGGCTCGTTTAGTAAATTAGAATAGCAGGTAAGGTGCTTTACTTTGCTTCCTGAGTTGAGAGTAAGTTGCTCTCAGCACTGAAATGACCAGTTAACAACGAAAGCAGAATTCATACCACAGCTCTGTGACCAGCTCTTCAACTATGTAACAAAACAAACATTCCCCTACCCGTAGATGTCAGAGGGCAGGAGGAGAAAATATTTTATCATGTCTTTATTTTGGAGACCAACAAGATTATATTATGTGGGAAAAAATGTCAAATGATTTTTTTTAAAGCTTTTTGACATGTGTTATCCTTTCTACCACCCCCTGTTTAGGGGCTGACATTTATCTTTGGCTGTTTTCCAGGGTTGGAAGAGAAGTGTTGTACTGAAAGGAAAAGATAAGATTGCTTTGAACTATTAGGATACGAGTGATATGCAGAGGAACTTCTACAATAATGTTTGTACCCCATTAACATTTTGTCAGAATTCATTTTTTTTTAGAATCTTATCCTGAGTCCCATAAAGAAATAATGTCACTTCATAACTGCTACCCTAAGAGTCACATTAAAAAATGTTCCGGAAATGCATTCTGTGTGTACTTATATAAACATTTATCTCTGTACATTTATGGTAATGTAAATATTTAAGTCTGAGAGCTTAAAAACTTTTATTTGCCTATTTGCATACATGCTTTCCAGCATCTAGCCGTGCCAGCCATATTTGCCAAATGAGCATCAGCTATAAATTCATGCTTTGGCACATTTCATATAATAAGTCTTCTAAATTGCTCCATGGTGAAGCATCATGAGATTAGTATTTGGTTCATGAGAGAGATTTGCTATTGTGGGCTGCAGTGATGTGTAGTTGAACTGGAACAGGTGCTGTTAGGCTCTAGTTGTTGGTCTTGAAATCTGCCAGATCCTATGATTTTTCAGCTCACTGTGGCCCTGAAATGCCCGCATCACTCTGTTTTATGTAAGAGGCAGGTGTCTGTGTGTGTATTTGTCTGATGTGTGTGTCTGTCTTTGAGTGTGAAAGAGTGAGCTTTATTTTCAAACTTGCCAATCTTTTTTCTGTGATTCCTACTTCCCCATTCTTCTTTCATCACCAGAGTGCCTGGCTAAGTTCTCAGGCTCCTTCCTTGCTGGTTTTTCTTTGGAGAACTAGAAATTCTAACTATGTTTGGCACATATGTTTGGCAAACGACAAATGTTTGGGTGCATTTTAAGCTATAGACACTCTAGCAGGACTAAAAGTATATGTAGAATGAATGGTATTTAGTCTTGCAAGAGGTTTAGGAAGAGAAGGTGGCTGATCATCATAATTCTAATATAGTATAACAAATGACAGGTATGCACATAGGTGCCTACAAGTGAGAGGAAGCAGGGAAGAGGTCTCTTTCTTTTTCTTCCTCCCCCTCCCCTCTTCTCCCCTTCTCCTCCCCTTCCCCCCTTCTTTCTCTGCCAGTCCTGAGGCTTGAACTCAGGGCCTGGGCACTTTCTCTGGGCTTCTTTTGCTCCAGGCTAGCATTCTACCACTTGAACCACAGTACCATTTCTGGCCTTTTCTGTTCATGTGGCACTAAGGAATCAAACCCCAGGGCTTCATGCATGCTAGGCAAGCACTCTACCACTAAGCCACCTTCCCAGCCCCAGACTAGGATTCTTGGTGGTGGGAATGTGCTTGAATGAATGGGTCATCTGAGCTAATCAAGAAAGCGTAATTCAGGAGGCTGAGATCTGAGAATCACAGTTCAAAGCCAGCCTGGACAGAAAAGTCTTTGTGAGACTCTTTTTTTTTTTTTTTTGCCAGTCCTGGGCTTGAGCTCAGGGCCTGAGCACTGTCCTTGGACTTTTCTCAAGGTTAGAGCTCTACCACTTGAGCCTCAGCACCACTTCTGGCTTTTTTCTATGTATGTGGTACCGAGGAATCAAACCCGGGTCTTCGTGCATGCTAGGCAAGCACTTTAACCACTAGGCCAAACTCCCAGCCCTTTGTGAGACTCTTTTTTTTTTTTTTTTTGCCAGTCCTGGGCTTGAGCTCAGGGCCTGAGCACTGTCCTTGGACTTTCTCAAGGCTAGAGGTCTACCACTTGAGCCTCAGCACCACTTCCGGCTTTTTTTCTATGTATGTGGTACCAAGGAATCGAACCCGGGTCTTCATGCATGCTAGGCAAGCCCTTTAACGACTAAGCCAAACTCCCGGCCCCTTTGTGAGACTCTTATCTCCAATTAACCACTTAAAAACTGGAAGTGGCACTGTAGGTTAAGTGGTAGAGCACTGGTCTTGAGAACAAGGTGATTCAGGGCAGTGCCCAGGCCCTGAGTTCAAGCCCCATAACCAAAAAAAAAAAAAAAAAAAAAGTAATACATAAGCTAACTAAGTTCAGAAAGAGGGACACTGGTGCTGTCATCTTGAAATTCAAATAAGCTGCACAAATAATTACAACTTTTCTATCAACTGTCTTTTAAAAAGTGAAAATTATAATTCAACCCTATATATCTAAAACAGTAGAATCTCAACATGGCATCATTTTACAACAGTAGTACAGTGCTGTTTGACATTTTTCCCTTTCATGCTCAAGTTTTAGAAGCAAAATTAGAAGAAGCACCAGTTAGAAATTTTATTCCCGGAGAGAAATGATGAGGAAAGTAGAGGAAGGGGGTGGACATACAAGGGATTTAGGAAGAATTACCAGTAGGAGAGGATAAATAATAAGATTACAGAATTGGAAAAGATACATACAATTTTAGGATAATTCTCACATTCAAGTGGTGAGCTGGAGCCAGCAGGGAGAGGACTCAGTTGTCTGTGGCAGACAGCCCTGGTAAAGAAAGGAAACTCAGAGACATTTCTCCAGGACGCTAAGGGAGGAAGAGAATATTTCAAGGTCTAGGACTGGTCCACAGGGTAAAAACGACCAGTAAGATAAGGACTGAATAAAGTCTCTGAGACTTGGTGATTAAGAACTGCTTCTTGAAACTTCAGGGAGCAGTTAGCCACATTGTAATGAATTGAACAGGGTCCTAGGATGAAATATCAGCTAAATGTAGCTAGTTGAGACTAATACAGGGGTTGCCACAAAGGGTGCTAAAGGAAATGGGAGAGAGGAGTTGCCAGAGATCTACATGCTTGCCTCCTTTCTTTTAAATTTAGAGGGTCTTGAACAGAACATGACTATATGAGACAGCAGAGAACCAATGGAGAGGAGAAATGAACAAAATGCATGTGTATGAGGGGTCAGGGTGAAAAGAGGGAGGGGGAGGGAGGTAGATAGAGGCCACAGGATAGCAGAGGGGAGGAGATGTCGGGCGTAAACAGAAAACTTGTTCCCCCCACCCCCCCATGGTAGCAGTACTCTTACTCTTCTTTCAGGGAGCATAAAAGAAGGCAATAAAGATGGATGGCGTTGTAAATAAGTTTGAAGCTGACAGAGATGGGAAAGAGTTGGTGATGCATCCTCTTGTCATTTTTGATCATCTGCTAAGGATGACGGAAGCTGGTAGACTTGAGATTCCTGAGCAGCATATGTGAATCTGTCAGCACTTGCACCCGGGCGTGGGGGAGGGAGGCAGACACTCACATGCCGAAGAAACAGAGCAGACTTCTTGGAGGTAGTGGAGGTCCCGAATGTCCTGGTGCCACCCAGCATGGCCCTGTGATTTCTCTCCAGCAGCAATCGGTTTCAGTGTATCAGAAGAAGCCATTTAAGACTCACAAGAACCAACTCTTTCTTTTTGTTACACTGCCTCTTTGTGAGATGGGCAGCTGGGGTTCAAACCTCAGTGGTCAGTCCCACGGTCCCACGCCACTCTCCACTGACAGGCAGATCTCTGCTCGAGGTACCAGAAGACAGGTGTTGGTAAGAAATTGTGAATCCAGTGAAGAATGACGTGGTCTCCCGCATAGCGTGGAAGGTGTGGTGTCACTAGGGGAAAATGGAGGACATGAGAGGCTTAGAGGCCAGGGAGAAGCTGGAGATTCAGTAATGTGTCCTGAGTGCTAGCTACCTGTGGTACACTTTCTATTTCTATCTAATGTATTTAGTGCTGGTACTGGGGCTTTCACAGAGGATCTGCACGCTGTGCCTTAGCTTTATCACTCAAAGCTAATGCTCTGCCACTTGAGCCACTCCTCTGCTTCTGGAGATAAGTTGGAGTTTCTCAGGCTGGCTTTAAGCCATGATCCTCAGATTTCAACCTCCTGATTGTTACATATTCCTAAGCCTATTTGTGCTAAAAGCTAGTGCTCTCTACCACTTGAGCCACTGTGCTACTTCCAGTTTTTGAGGGATAAGAGTCTCTCAGGGACTTTTCTGCTCAGGCTGGCTTTCATGATCCTCAGATCTTAGCCTCCTGAGTAGCTAGGAGAGCCACTAATGCCTGGCTCCATTTCTTTTTAAAAGAAAAGCATTTGATTCCATTTTGCTAATATTATCAGTAACTCTCTAATGTGTTATCTTTATATGCTTCTGTTTGCATTCCTTATATATATCTCTTTAGATGAAACAATTGAGGATTAGAGAGTTTCGATAACACACACACACACAAATACAGAGTCAGGTGATGGAACTGGCTAAGGTTCTAGGCCAAGGTTTTAGGAGGTGATTGAATCTGGAAGGGTGTGTGTGTATGTGTATTTTAACTTTATTTTGCCAGTCCTGGGGCTTGAACTCAGGGCCTGAGCACTGTCCTTGGGCTTTCTCAAGGCTAGCACTCTACCACTTGAGCCACCTTAACTTTATTCTAAAATGATAGATTTACAGAAATTGCACAAATTGGTCATAAGGTTCCTTTATATTAGAGTTTTTCTAACTGAGCACTAGTGATAATTTGAACTGGATAATCTTTTATGAAAGAGGGATTGTCGGGGCCCGGGAGTTTGGCCTAGCGGTTAAAGTGCTTGCCTAGCATGCACAAAGACCCGGGTTCGATTCCTCGGTATCCCACATACACAACCAAGCCGGAAGTGGCAGAGACGAGATACAACCAAGCCGGAAGTGCCAGAGAGGAGACTGCAACAAGCGACAGAGAGCGAAAGCAAGCAAGCGGAGCCCAACCGAGTGGTGGCCGGAGCGAGCGGGGCCAGAGCGAGCGGGGCCAGAGCGAGGCGGGGCCGGAGCGAGAAGGGGCCAGGAGCGAGCGGGGCCAGGAGCGAGCGGGGCCGGAGCGAGCGGGGCCAGAAAGAAGGGGGCCAAAAAAAAAAAAGAAAAAGAAAAAGAAAGAGGGATTGTCCTGTATATTGTAAGAGATAAGGGGCCAGAAATTTGGCCTAGTGGTAAGAATGCTTGCCTAGCATGCACAAAGACCCAGGTTCAATTCCTTGGTACCACATACATTAAAAAGAAAAGAAAACCCAGAAGCAGTGCCATGGCTCAAGTGGTAGATCCCTTGAAAAAGCCCAAGGACAGTGCTCAGGCCCTGAGTTCAAGCCCCAGGACTGGCAAAGTAAGTAAGAGTTAAGCAGTTAAGCAGCATTTTTAGCTGCTTATATTAGATTCTAGTACCTTCTTTCCATTTGAGACAGTAATTCCCTTATGAATTGCTGCCATCTACACTTTCCTCAGCCTCTAGTGTTGTAGCATCTTAGATAATCATGGTGCATTTATCAAGTTAATAGGACTTCATTGGTTTCATCCAAACTTCAGACTTTATTTGTATTTATCTGTTTTTCCATTCATATCCTTTTTTTCCATTCCATTAACCACATCAGAGTCGGGATATTACATTGCCTCAGTTGTCAGCTCTCTGAATCTTCTAACATGTGATAGTTTTCTCTAATCTCCTGGGACCTTGATGCTTTAGAGTACTGGGTTGGGTATATTCTAGGTACCCTTTCATGTAGGTTTGCCTGAAATTTTCTCATGACTAGACTGCAATTGTGGATTTTCTGGACTAGCTCAGAGATACGATGTTCTAATGCCAGCATATGCTGGACAGTTTATCAAATAAGTGGAGATCCCTTTGTTACTGTTTCTCTGCTGTAAAGTTTGTAATTTTCTTTCCAGGAGAAGCAAGTTAGTGTTAGTAAGTCCAGCCCACACTCAAGAGAAGGGAATTAAGCTACTTACTGGAGGGTGGTGTATAAAAGAATTTGTGTGTGTGTGTGTGTGTGTGTATGAGTATGAGTGAGAGAGAGAGAGAGAGAGAGAGAGAGAGGGAGAGAGAGAGAGAGAGAGAGAGACCACAACAGTAATTGTGAATATTTGGGAGAGATACTTTTGAGACTTTGCCAGTATCTTATTTCTGTGTACTAGTTTTAGTTTTCATCAGATTATGTTAGTAATGCTTATAAATACTTTAAGATACCATTGTGTAGCTATGGAGTTTTGGAGACATTGTTGGGTTTCACATTCTTTCTACATTCATAAATTGAAACTCTAATATATGGAATGTATAAGGTATGTTCTTTGATTATTTATGTCATTCAGAATTCATGAGTATTCTTAGGGCTTTAATACTATTATTCTTCTGCTCTTTTTTGCTTTTTTTTTTAGGTCTGAGACTGGGACTTGAACGTGGTACATGCCACTTTTGCTCATTGTCTGGCGTTCTACAAACTGAACTGTACCTCCAGCTCCTCTGTTGCTCTTTTAGTTGAACTTATGTTGTGTGCGTGTACATGTGTGTGTGCCAGTCTTGGGGATTGAACTCAGGGTCTAGGCACTGTCCTGTAGCTTTTTCACCAAGGCTGGTGCTCTAACAATTTAACCATATCTCTGCTTAGGGTTTTTTTTTTTTTTTTTTTTGGCTAATTGGAGTTAAGAATCTCAAAAAACTTTTTTGCTCAAGCTAGCTTCAAATTTTGATCCTCAGATCTCAGGCTTTTGAATAGGATTATAGGAGTAAACTACCAGCACTGGGCTTTCTGTGTTCTTTTGGTAACACATCTTTTGAATGTGTACGTGCACACTTCTGTACTTTCTGGCACTTCTGATTGCTTTTGGTTCATGTCATTTTTTCTGCCTCAACTCTAAAGTCAGTCCTTCCTTCCTTCCGTCCTTCCTTCCTTTTTTCTTTCTTGCCAGCTCTGTGGCTTGGACTCAGGGCCTGAGCACTGTCCGTGGACTTTCTCAAGGCTAGAACTCTACCATTTGAGCCACAGCAACACTTCTGGCATTTTCTGTATATGTGGTACGGAGGAATCAAACGAGGGTCTTCGTGCCTGCTAGGGAAGCACTCTACCAGTAGGCCAAACTCCCAGCCCCAAAGTCAGTCCTTTTTACTAGGAGCCTTTGTTCTTTATATTGGAAGATAGTATTTTGAGGCTAAGAACTCATTGCTAGTTATGTTCCTTGCTCCTGGATGTCACTGCTTCTGTGCTTTCTCAGTGACTGATAAACACTTAAAAAAAAAAAATTGAAACAAAGTTTCACCTATAGTACATACTAGCTTTGAACTTTTACTTTTGGTTTACTTTTGGATCATGAGGCTTAAACTTGGCCTGAGCACTGTCCTTGAACTCTTCAATTCAAGGCTACTTCCCTACCTCTGGATCTGGGCGATTTTGGCCCTGAGCTCTTCAGCTCAAGGCTACCACCCTACCCTTGAGTCAAGCCCCACTTCCCGTTTTTTCTGGAGGCTAATAGGAGATAAGAGTCTCAGGTCATTTTGAACCCTGGCTGGCTTTAAACCTTGATCTTCAGATCTCAGCCTCCTGAGTAGCTAGGATTACAGGTATGAGCCACCTTGCCCAGCTTGAACTTTTTTTTTTTGCTGGTCATGAGATTGAACTCTGGGCTTGGATGCTGTCCCTAAGCTCTTCAGCTCAAGGCTATTACCCTTAAGCTACTGTGCCACTTCTGGCTTTCTGGTGATTAGTTTGAGATAAGAGTCTCACAGACTTTCGTGCCTGGCTGGCTTTGAACCGTAATCCTCAGATCTCAGCCTCCTGAGTAGCTAGGATTATAGGTGTGAGCCACAGGATGCTGGGCTTTAGCCTTGAACTTTTGAACTTGAGATTCACTTGGCCTTATTTAGGTTTATGAAAGTAGGCATGCATTCACAGTGACATCTATAATTATTGACTCGATTTGTTTTGTTTCAAAAGGTTTGCTGATGGATTTAATATGGATTATAACAAGGTATAGGGTTGTTTGGGAGTATGGTGGGGGTGGAAATTGGGAGGGAAACCGGAAGGACAGACGGGAGCCAGGACAAACCAGAGCAGTTTTGTGAGGAAAAGGCAGGAATTCTGTTCCAGACTGGTTAGTTTTTTTCATCCTAGGTTAAACTCAAGGCCTCTGCTTGCTAGGCAGGCTTTCTGCCTGGTCTCACCTTTCCTCACAGTGCTTCAGTGTTGGAGATGCGTAAAAGACATGTTAATAGAGTTGTCAGAAGTTGAACATGTGACTCTAGCCCTCTGAGAACCGGGTGGGCTGGATGTGCTGGAGTTAGAGGAGTTTGCCTGAGGGGTGATATGGCTGGAGAAGGAGAAAGCTGGCTGCCATGAGAGACAAGGAACATTTTTACCTGATACTAAGGATCGGGGTCAGTTACAGGGTTGAGGTCCCATCCATCCTTGGTACATTCTCACTATTGCAAGATACCCAGCTGTATTTGGGGTGAGCATTGCTCTTTTCCTCCACAAATTTACATTTCAGCATGAGACAAGTGAGAGACCCGAGAAGAGCAATCAAAGGGAAGTACCAGCAACCATATAGAGATAAGGTGCCAGCGAAGCTTGTTAGAGGACAGAATCAATGCCAGCTCCACATGAGCCATGGTACAAGCAAAGTGTTGGTTAAGATCCACCTGTGCAGAGTGCCAGTGGCTCACACCTGTTATCCTAGCTTCTCAGGAAACTGAGATCTGAGGATCTCAAGCCAGGGAGAGCAGAAAAGTTGAAAGTGGAGGTGTAGCTCTGGTGGTAGAGTGACATCCTTCAGTGAGAAAGCTAAGGGACAACTCCCAGGTTCAAATCCCAGTACTAGCACAAAAATAAATAATCACATTGAGGTTTCACATAGTACACAGCACTGATTAGCAGCCAGCAGTCGCTCATCTACAGCTTCTCTTCCTTGGTTTGCTCCTTAGCATTGCTTTCTGCTCCACTCGAATTACAAAGTCATGATAATCGTGTCCGTGGTCGCTTGGCTGTTAATGAAACCACTCAATGAGCTGGTTGGAAGTGTCACTTATTGTACTTGACTTTTCAGCTTTTCACTAGCTGCCACATTTTCCCAGTTAATACAATTTTCATGTCAACAGGGCATAAACAGGTTTCCATGCCAGATAACACAGAGACATCTCACCCTCTCCTCTGGGATGTGTTTTTTGTTTTGTTTTGTTTTTTGGTACTGCTTCTTTTGTTGTTGTTGTTAATTACATTTGTTTTTGGTACTGCTTCTTTTACTGATGGTCTTAGACATTCACATTTACCATCTTGTTAAAAAGCAAACACAAAGAAATTTCAATATAATCCTCTACCCTGGTAAACTGAGGTTTTAGTGACATATTAAAATTTCAGTTCCTCTGTACTAAAAACGAGTAGGCTTCCAAAGCAGGAGACAGGCCCAACGCACCTCTCAGTAGTTATTTAGATTCCACTCATTCTTCAGCTCCTGGAAGAAAATAAAAGGTACACCTACTTTGGATGGTAGAGACCAGATAACCACCTGATCCCAACCTCAGTCCTATCGCTGAATGGTTGGCAAAGCTTCAAGTCATTCTTAGGTCCCAGTGCATTGAATTGATTAGTTACAACAAAGCCTGGTGCACATATATGCTTCTCTGGGTGCTGAACAAAGTCTGCTGCCATGACTCCTAGCACACAGTACCCACACCACTGCCAACTGAATGAAGGGATCCGCTAAGATACTTGGCCCTTGAAACGTAAGGCATAATGACTTACTTAGTTTCTTCCCCGAAACATCCTATACTAAAAATTGTAGTTGTCCATGTCAGTGCGTAAAAAGGAATTTGTATGCTAACATCTTCACTGTAGGCTTAGCCAAACACCACCGCTCTTTGAAAACATGACTATCTTTCAGATCATTCATAAACCAACCCTCCAGCAGTAGTGAAAAATTCTCATTTCAACATATTAACTAAAGTATAGCATACACAAGGGGGGATTCCAATGGTGTAATGCCTTTGGAAAATGAGCGTACAGTTGAACAGAATGAATACCAGGAAGCTGGCACATTGGTATGGGAGTGGGCTGAGGGAGGGCTGATGAATGGAGAGAGGAAGGGCGGGTGAGTACAGTCTCAATATGCAATGTACATAGAAAAAAACAACCAGGTCACTTGTGGGGTGCGGGGTGGGAGAGATGGGGTGACACTGATCAAAATGCACTGCATTCACAAATTGATACCACTACTCAAAGACAATAAAAAAAAAACTGTTTTCAAAGAATTCTCATTTCAAGAGTCAATGTCTGAATTTGTACCATGGCTGAGCAATTTACTAGCTTTGTGACCTAACATTTATTTTCTGTGCTCCAGTGTTGGAGGTGATTTTTGGACCTTCAGAGGAGGGTGGTGAGGTCATTTCTGTGTTCTCTTAACATCTGAAAAGAACTTTTTTGTTTGTTTTAGATTTAGTTTTCTCTTAAATTTACACATAATGACTATATTTAAGGGGTAAGAATTTGAACTCAGGGCCTGGGCACGCTCCCTGAGCTGTTATTGCTCAAGGCTAGCACTCTACCATCTGAGCCACAGCTCTGATTTCTGGACTTTTGGAATTTGAATACGTGTCATGCATGGAGACACATAAATGCTTGGCTTACAATTCAATATTCAGTCTTAAATTGTTATTCTAACATTTCTGCAAGGCTAGTCTTAAATTTTCCCTCCTCTCCCCTCCATGCCTGTACTGGAACTTGAACTCCTGGCCTTGCTTGTTGCTGCTGCTGCTGCTACTGCTTTTGTTTTTACTCAAGGCAGGTCCTCTACCATTTGAGCCACTCCTCCACTTCTGGTGTTTTGCTGGTTAATTGGAGCTAAGTGTCGCACAGATTTTCCTGCTTGGGCTGGCTTTGAAGGGGGCTCCTCAGATCTGGGCCTCCTGAGGGGATACTATTATAGGCATGAGCCACTAGTTCTCAGCTAGTTTTTTATTTTGTAGAACATTACCTATGCTGAGTGTCAAAGGCAGAAGCCTTTGTGAATGAGAAAAACATGCTGATATAGTATGCTGTTTGGGACAAAAATTATTTTTTATTTGTAGTTTTTTGACTTCTTAGATTAAAAAGTTATTGTTAATTGTGGGCTCTCACCTTCTGAAATTAAGCATAGTATTGTAGTTAAGAACTTCTGGCTGTGTTCTACCTTTCTCTGAGGATTTGTTTGTTTGAGCCAAGGTCTTACAATGTATCCCAGACTGGCCTCAAACTCAGGATCCTCCTGTCTCAGCCTCCTGAGAGCTCAAAGGGCTTTTTTTTTTTTTTTTTTGGTGGGTCATAGGGCTTGAACTCAGCCTGGGCATTGTCCCTGAGCTCTTCAGCTCCCCTTGACCCAAGCCCCACTTCCCATTTTCTAGAGTCTAATTGGAGATAAGAGTCTCAGGTCCTTTTTGAGCCAGGCTGGCTTTGAACCTCAATCCTCAGAGCTCAGCCTCCTGAGTAGCTAGGACTTACTGGTGTGAGCTACCACGTCTGACTTTCAGAGGGTTTATTGATGAGCTAATATGTAAAAAATGTTTAGAATGGTGCCTGAAGCATAGTTAATCTCATATGTTTACTAAAGAATGAGCAGAGTTCTGGTGGCTCACGCCTGTAACCCTAGCTATGCAGGAGGCTGAGATCTGAGGATTGCAGTTTGAAGCCAGCCCAGGCAGAAAGATCCTTGAGACCCTTGTCTCTAATTAACCGGTAAAAACCCAAAACTGGAGGCAAGACTCAAGTGGGGGATTGGCAGCCTTGAGTCAGGGAATGAAGCCTCAAGTTGAAGTCCCAGTACTGGCATAGGAAAAAAAAAAATAATAAAAAATACATTTAAAAATAAACGATAGCTTTCAGTTTTCTAATGCATTTTTATGTTTTCATCCATCTGCAGTTGACTGAAGCTCTTTTTAATGTTTAAAATCTGTGCTTGCCCTCTAAGTCCTCAAGTAGATTCCATTACTTTTAATTAGAAAGGGAGGATGCCATAATAGACGTATTAAGCCATTTGGAATAAGGAGTTGAACGTTTTTAAATGCAAAAAAAAAAAAAATCTGCCTTCATGGGCAAGCAGGTCGTTTTGGATTTTGTTTGGGTTGTGCAGCAGGTTTTATAAGTGGTATTTGAGCGAGAATAGGTTTAAGGCATTTCAGACACACAGCAGAGCCCTTTCCTAATGTGGCGTCTTCCCTTCATCCGAAGCCTTGCTTTGCAACAGATTTTTTTTTTCTTTTATCTAATGATCATTGAATAGAAATTTATTTTATTTTTCCCATATATTTTTAATTGTAATTAATAGAAGGGTTACATTATATTCACCAGATCGAGGGTGCATTACTTTGCATATATTGATACCCTTTCTCATGTCTTGGTCCCATTTCCCTCCCCCCACTCCCACCCCTCATCTTGTTTTCCCCCCTTCCCTATCCCATTTCAAATAACCAAATATGCATATATCCAATATATCAGATAAGAAGGTGAAATACTGTAACAATATGAGATAACCAAGGGAAAGCAAAAGAGGAGATAACAGTGCATTAAGGACAACACAGATTTTTTTTTTTTTTAATCTTTTCTTCTTGGAGTCTGGCTCCATCCACCATTCTAAATCTGACAACTAAGCCAGCAGCCAGTGACTCACACCTGTAATCCCAGTTACTCAGGTGGCTGAGCATTGAGGATTACAGTTCAAAGTCAGCCAGGATGGATTCTCAGCTCCAGTTAACCACCGAAAATCAGGGAGTAGAGTTGTGGCAAAAGTGGTAGAGAACCAGCCTTGAGCAGATTAAAGGTAAAGAACAATGCTTAGGCCCTGAGTGCAAGCTCTGTGACTGGTATACAAACACACAAACACACACAGACACCTCTTCTCCCCCACCCCCCTTACAACTGCATATTTCAAGTGAACTGTTGGATCTTCATTCAATTCTTGGTCCTAAGCTGAAAGACCCCGTTGGTTTCTAGATTTAACATGAAGTTGGTGTGAAGAGTGATGAGAAGGAAATGAGAAACCTATAATTCAATGACCTTTTCTTTTCTACATAGTGTAAGAGCAAGATGGAAGACTTCTTCTCTGACCTCTCTGTACAAATAAATACAGCCCCATCTGTGAATCTCAGTCGCACTGTGGACAACATAAGAATAAATCTATGGATATAGTAACTTATAGCTTAGGGAATTAAACTTTAGTATTCTCTAATTTTATTTCCTATGTGCTTTAAATGTGTACCAAGAAAATTGGATTTGTATTATAATGGATACTCGTGGTCCTGTTGTCAATTTTGTATTCTAAATGTCTAGCAAAACAATCTTGTCCTCTGGGAAGGGATATGTTTTGTATTCTTTTTCATATGGCAAGTAGAGTGGCTTTACAAGTGCATGCATGTTAATGCTGTCTTATCTTCTGTGGGGCTGCTGTGGTCCTGAGTTTTTATGAACTTCATGCGTTCTTGCCTCTAATTCCCTTTGTCCTTCACAATGATCTCATGTGTATCTTTAAAAAATAATAGATTTTATAATAGAAAAAATACAATTTTTATTATAAGAATATATAACAAAAAATTAGAATAGCTATTCATTTGTATAATAAATATGGATTCATGTTTCCTGCTATATATAATAAAAACAGTTAAATGATGTAAAAAAAAAGAAAATATATAACAAAAGGAGCAAATCTGTCCTTCTGCATCCAGAGATAACTAGTACTAGTAAATTGGTGCTTTTTTCCTGTGGTCCTTTTTTCCACCTGTGTAAGTTTCTAAGTAGCTAATTGATTGACACTGTGCTGGCCATAGCAGGACACAGCTCATCTATCTGGAAAGTGCACTCAGCTCAGTGGCTGCCCTGGCCAGCATGCAGAGTGCGCTGAGTGAGGAAATGCATTCACTCATGATCACTCTAGGAGATGCTTTGCATTTCAAAGGAATTGGTTAGGAGATGCTTTGCATTTCAAAGGAATTATTTATTTATTTTTCTTTTTGGTCAGTGCTGAGGCTTGAACTTAGGGCCTGGACGCTGCCCCTCAAGACTAGCATTCTGCCACTTTTGAGCCACAGCACCACTTCAAGTTTTTCTGGTGGTTCATTGGAGAT
This sequence comes from Megascapheus bottae, assembly GCF_031878675.1. Taxonomy (NCBI): domain Eukaryota; kingdom Metazoa; phylum Chordata; class Mammalia; order Rodentia; family Geomyidae; genus Megascapheus; species Megascapheus bottae. Next base: position 1,611,858 of record NC_143538.1, on the reverse strand, counting down.
AAGAGCTTCAGACTTTTCCTGCTTCTGCTGGCTTCAAACTCTGGTCATCTGATCTCAGCCTCTGGAGTAGCTAAGAGGATCATAGGCATGAGCTGGTATTTTTTTTTTCCATTTTATTGCTAAATAACCTATGATAAATTAAAATGAATATCTGAAGTAGTTTGAAATTTCTCTGTTGGTTGTACTGGGATTTGAACTCAGGGTATTAATACTGTACCACTGAATTTTGCCTCCAGCCCCGTTTTGTACTGGTTATTGCCAGCCTTGATTTTTTTTTTTTTGCCAGTCTTGGGGCTTGAACTCAGGGCCTGAGCACTGTCCTTGGACTTTTTTCTCAAGGCTAGAACTCTACCACCTGAGCCACAACACCACTTCCAACTTTTTGCTATGTATGTGGTACCGAGGAATTGAACCGGGGTCTTCATGTATGCTAGGCAAGCACTCTGCCACCAGGCCAAACTCCCGGCCCGCCAGCCTTGATTTTTGCTTGGGCCTACACCTAGACCTTTGATCCACCTGTTTCATTCTTTCCTCAGTAGCTGGGATAGCAGGTATGCCCCACTCTGCCCAGCTTCCTCCAGTGAGATGGAAGAGATGGAAGCATGCTGACTCTTCCACCCCAGCTAGCCTGGAATCACCACCTCTTCAGGTTTATTTATTTATTTAGCCAGTCATGGGGCTTGAACTCGGGGCCTGGACACTGTCCTTGGGCTTTCTCAAGGCTAGAACTCTACCACTTGAGCCACACTTCTGGCTTTCTCTGGATATGTGGTACCAAGGAATCAAACTGGGGTTTGCATGCATGCTAGTGAATCTCTCTACCACTAGGCCAAATTCCTGGCCCTAAAGCCAGTCATTTCTTTTTTTTTTTTTTTTTTTTTTTTTTTTTGCCAGTCCTGGGCTTGAGCTCAGGGCCTGAGCACTGTCCTTGGACTTTCTCAAGGCTAGAGCTCTACCACTTGAGCCTCAGCACCACTTCTGGCTTTTTTCTATGTATGTGGTGCGGAGGAATCGAACCTGGGTCTTCATGCATGCTAGGCAAGCACTTTTAACCACTAGGCCAAACTCCCGGCCAAGCCAGTCATTTCTATGAGGTGTCTTTGTTCTTTATATGGATGGTATTTTGAGGTCAAGATCTCATTGCTAGTTTCTTGCTCCTGGGTGTCACTGCTTCTGTGCTTTCTCAGTCACTGATAAACAATGTAAAAAAAATTGAAACAAAGTTTCACCTATAGTACATACTAGCCTTGAACTGTTTTTTTTTTTTTTTTTTTTTTTTTTTTTTTTTTTTAACTCTGCCTGGGCACTGTCCTTCAACTCTTCAGTTTAAGGCTACCCACCCTACCCTTGAGCCAAGCCCCACTTCTGGTTTTTCTAGAGGTTAATTGGAGGTAAGAGTCTCAGGTCCTTTTGTGCCCAGGCTGGCTTTGAACCTTGATCTTCAGATCTCAGCCTCCTGAGTATGTAGGATTACAGGTGTGAGCCACTGCACCCAGCTTTAACTTTTTTTTTTGTTGGTCATGAGATTTGAACTCTGGGCTTGGGCGCTGTCCCTAAGCTCTTCAGCTCAAGACTACTGCCCTACCCCTTAAGCCACAGTGCTTCGTGCATGCTAGATGAGCACTCTACCACTAGACCACATTTGTGGCCTCCAGTTATACTTTTTTTTTTTTTTTTTGCTAGTCCTGGGCTTAAGCTCAGGGCCTGAGGACTGCCCCTGGATTTTTCTTAAGGCTAGAACTCTACCACTTGAGCCTCAGCACCACTTCTGGCTTTTTCTAAGTATGTGGTACCAAGGAATTGAACCTGGGTCTTCGTGCATGCTAGGCAAGCACTCTACCACTAGGCCAAATTCCTGGCCCCAATACTTTTTAATAAAACTTATTCCCCCTGCCCAATAGTTTATGATAAAAAGAAGGATTTATTAGTGGAAAAGAGAGACCTTGGTCAGCTCAGAATATGTTGTAAATCTCTTGGACGTACCTGAATATAATAATGGATGCCACGTATGTAATTTTAAATGTTCTAGTAGTTGCCTTTTCAAAAATTTAAAAAAAAAATAGATGAAGCTGGGTGCCAGCGACTCACGTCTGTAATCCTACCCACTTAGGAGACTGAGATCAGAGGATTGTGGTTCAAAGCCAACCTACTGAGGAAAATCCATGAGACTTGGATGTCCAATTAACTACTCCCCCCGCAAAAAAAAAAAAGCCAGAAGTGGAACTGTGCCTCAAGTGGTGGAGCACTAGCCTTAAGCAAAATAGGGATGGTGCTCATGGATCCTTCCCCCAAAAATGCAAAATTGAGTTTTGGTGACACATTTAATATAAATCAAAATGTCATTGCTCCATATAGTCAGCATAAAGAATTTCCCATTCGCTTTTGCTAAGTCTTCGCACTCTTCTGTATATTTTCCAATTATAGTCCAGGTTAGCTCAGATTGACAGCGTTTTATGCGTTCAGTAAGTAGCAGCATGTGGCTATGGTTAGCACAGTTCTAGAAGGTGTCATTTCTCCTAGAAGATGCACTAAAGACTCACTTTGCAGGTGCTGCTGAAGGCTCTTGGGGAAGAACTCAGCAGAGCCCAATTGCTCTATGAATATGCTCCAGCACTCTTTTTTTTTTTGGTGTCTCATGAGGTTTTAAAACTTAGTCTCAACGAAATGGCTTAATTCTGCACAGCGCTAAATTGGTAGGCAGCTAAAGACCCACTGGAAATATTACTTGGAGTAATTCTCACAGTAGTTAGTAAGATTGCTTCCCTGTCACAAGAATTTTAGTATGTACAAATATACCTCCTAATGGAAGATACTAGAACAGGAAGCTCTTCCTGGGAAAGAAGAGACTTACCCCTGCTACATACACTATACAAATTGTACACGTATATCCATAAATTGGTTTATCTTAAGCTTTACTATTATTCATTTTATTTTGATCTGGAAGATAGATGATCCTGCCCATTTTTATTTATGTATTTAGTTATTGCCAGTCCTGGGGCTTGAACCCAGGGCACTGTCCTTGAGCTTTCTCAAGGCTAGAGTTCTGCCACTTGAGCCACAGCACCACTTCTGGCTTTTTTTGTACATGTGGTACTAAGGAATCTAACTCTCTGGTCTTTATGCATGCTAGACAAGCACTCTACCATTAGGCCACACTCCCATCTCCTTGCCCATTTTTCTTTACATGGTTTTGATTAACAGATGAGGTGACTGGAACCTTGGAGGGACTTGTCTTGCTCATCTTTCTGTCCTCAGGACTTAGTGAAGGGCCTGACTTGTACATACCACATGCATACTGGATCGAAAGGTTGAATGTGTAAAAGAACTTTGTAAACTGGACCTACTGTTAGTAAAAGTTAATGTTGCTGTAGTTTGTCGTATTCAAATTCTTTTATTTAAATCCTGTTCCAGTGCTGGGGCTTGAACTCAGAGCCTTTCACACTTGCTTAGTTTGTTTGCACACGCCATATCTCCAGTTCTAGCTTTTGGCTGGTTAGTTGGAGATTGAATATCAGACTTTTCTGCTTTGGCTGGGTTGGAACTGGGATCCTAGGATTACAGGTATGAGCCACCAGCATTTGGCCTAATTTTTTTTTTGGGGGGGGGGTGATGGTCATGGGACTTGAACTCTGGGCCTGGGTCCTGTCCCTGAGCTGTTCAGCTCAAGGCTACCACCCTACCTCTTGTGCCACAGCACTACTTCCGGTTCTCTGGTGGTTAATTGGAGATAAGTCTCATAGACTTTTGTGCCTGGGCTGACCTTGAACCGAGATCCCACATTTCAGCCTCCTGAGTAGCTAGGTGTGAGCTACTGACGCCTGACCTACTGTTTTTGTTTTTGTTTTTTTTTTTAATTAGGATGGAACTCTGATAATTATTTGCTCACATAATCAAGAAATAGGATTGCTTGGCCTGATTGTATTTTTACTATCTATATTTTGATCATCAGATATTGGCTGTGAAGAAGTACATTGCTAAAAATAAATGATATTTATGTTATTTTAAAAGGTGTTTAGCACTTGTCTCTTCCTCAGATAAAACAGTTAAAATCTTGTTCTCATTAGGAGAGAAGTACTTGAGTGCATTCAGTATAACTTATCTGTCAATTTGCAGATAAGCAAGATTTGAGAGACGAGAACATGCTTCCTGTCATCCCAGATACTCAGCAGGCTGAGACCTGAGGATTGCGGTTCAAAGCCAGCCCGGGCATGAAAGTCCTCGAGATTCTTATCTCCAGTGAACCACCAGAAGACTGGAAGTGGTGCTGTGGCACCAAGTGGTAGAGAAGTACTAGCCTTGAGCTGAAGATCTTAGGGACTGTGCCCAGGTTCAGAGTTCAAGGCCCATGACTGACCAAAACCAAAACAAAAACACCCAAAACAACAAAACCAAACTGGTTAGGGATCACAGTGCTGGAGGCAAAGTAAGAATATTTTGATTACTAGAATGTGGCTTAGAATACACAGAAAAGGCTCCACATATCAATGGCTTCTCTTGTTTCTACAAGGATGAGAGGACCCCACCTCTTGTCTCTGGGGAGGTCTGTAGCCTTTCAGGAACACTTATTGTGAAAGCAAAACAAAATCATAAAAAGAAAGAGCCAAAGAAGGTCTTCCCCGGAAAGCATTTCAAAGTGATGTGCATGAAAACCTTAGCTTTTCCTAGCATCAACCACGAGTTTCCATAATTGGCCCACTCGATTAGTCATCTGTAGCAAATGAAAATTCGGATATTTCCTATGAAGTTTTTTTTTTCTTTTTTAATTGTCTTGTTTTTAACTTTCTTGAATGAAGTATAAGCAAGCCTGCTATGAAATCGTATGTGTTGTTTTGCTGGGATTGTTAATAAGAGCCCGAGGAAGCAGTTCTGTGAACTAACCACACATGTTGGGAGGAGATATGGGTAGTTTTCTGCTTTCTATTTCCTCAAGCCTGTCTTCACCCAAGACTTTTGAGTATTTTTTCAGGGTTTGGTGACAGAAAGATGACTGAAATAAACTCCCCCAGGACAGTAAAGACCAAGATTGTTAGTATGGAAAAAATGAAGCATACATTACAAAAGACATACAATATAGACTATCTGGCTAAATCAAAAAATGGATGTATTAATGGAATGAAATGATTGGCCTCAACAGCCCTGTCAATCTCTTTTCCTTCCGGGTGGCTAGTCTAGTTTTTTTTTTTTTTTTTTTTCTTTTGCCAGTCTTGGGCTTGAGCACTGTCCTTGGACTTTCTCAAGGCTAGAACTCTACCACTTGAGCCTCAGCACCACTCCCGGCTTTTTTCTATGTGTATGGCACCAAGGAATCAAACCTGGGTCTTTGTGCATGCTAGACAAGCACTCTACTATAGGCCAAACTCCCGGCCTAGTCTAGCATTTTTGTTTTGTGTGTTGACAGTACTGAAGTTTGAACTCGGGCTTATACTTGGTAGGCAAGTACTCTGTCATTTGAGGCATGGCCTCTAAGTATTTTTGCATCTGTTTGTTCATTAGTACTGCAGAAAATATTAATAACAGTAGGTTAAAGCAAGATGCTTCTGATGACTGCATATTTTAATGTAGTTCATTATTCTGTTTAATATGAAGCCTTTAAAATTTGAATCTAATTCAGCAAAACCTCCTAGGAGGTAAAACTGGCTCTGTTAGTGTGCCAAATTAGAGCTCACTCATTTGACAATATGTTCAGCTTTAATTTTTGGTTCTTTTACATCAGTGTCTGACTGATGAAACTCAAACTGAATAATAATCTGTGAAAAAGAAAAAGATGTGTTCATAGCTGATTAGGGAATCTAATTGAGCCATGATCTACAATTTTACTGTTGGGATTTTTTAAGAGACAGAAGAAAAAGGAATATGATTTCAGCTACAAAGGAACTCTTCAACCCTTAACACTTAGACTATGACTAGTGTAACTTGACTGTCATGATGTCTGCCTTTAGGTATCAGTTCCAGAAAAATGCTGTAGGAGTGTATGTATTTTTGTGCCAGTACTAGGACTTGAACTCAGGGCCTCAATGCTGTCTCAGTTCTTTTGCTCTAGGTTAGGCTCTACCATTTTAGCTACACCTCCCGTTCTGGATTTTTTAAAATTAAATTAATTTATTTTTGTGTGGGTGGGTCATGGGGCTTGAACTCTGGGCCTGGGTGTTGTCCCTGAGCTTTTCAGCTCGAGGCTACCCTGAAGACACAGCCCGGTTTCCCATTTTGTAGTAAATTGGAGATGAGAGTCTCACGTTCTTTAGTGCCCGTACTGGCTTCGAACCTCTATCCTCAGATCTCAGCCTCCTGAGTAGCTAGGATTACAGGTGTGAGTCATCGCACCCAGCTTTGGATTTTTTTTTTTTTTTAAGTAGTTAATTGTAGATAAGAGTCTCAGGGACTTCTTGTCCGGGCTGGTTTTGAACCATGCTCCTCATATCTCAGCCTCCTGAGGAGCTAAGATTATAGGAGTGAGCCACTGGTGCTCAGGAAATACATTAAGTTTTAGTGCTAATGGCTGAATTGCCAGCTAACTGAACATTTAAGAGGACTGGAAATGGCACGTATGGTAAACATTCTCCCTGGAGAAGAAAAATCGTTACTCGTGTATATTGACATTATTTTGGAGCTGGTGGTTTGTAGTTTGAGAATATTATTGTGAACAATTGGTCTATAAAGCACTTATTATAAATGAATTATAGGCTGTGTATATACGTAATTTGTATAATATCTAGCCTAGTTCCAATAGCTTACAAGTTTTGAGAGCGTGATGTTCTTTTCTTCTGACCTACTCAGTTTAGAATTTAAAGTTTCTGAGTTCATATCTCTTGTTCATAGATGTATTCCAGAACTTGGTACCTGCTGTGTGACAAATGCAGTAAAGAACACTACAGAAACAATCCTATCCAGAAGTCTGTAAATGCACTGCAATCTGATCTTGTTTTGGAGCTCAGGGATCGTCTTCCTGTCTTCCTCTTTCTGTGCATCTGAGTTGTGTGTGCAGCCGTGTACTAACACCACACCACCGTCCTGTGCCATGCTAGTATCACATGCTCAGGTTACAAAGGTGATTCCCATTGAGCAGCTTTCACAGGGTAAAAGAAAGTGCCAGCAAATGAAATCATCAGAGGGGTCAGATCTCAAGGTCATTAACTGAAATCCTGGTTGCAAGAGGGGTGCTAGAGGCCAGACGTTTTACCTTTTTGGTAATAGCATACTGCAAGCAGTTGCTGGAATTTGCTTGCATTCTAGGCCATGCTCCAGGGAAAATAGAGAAGGCTGTTCTTTGTTCTTTATTGTGTTCTAGGGGAGGGGGCCTGCTGTCACACCTCCCAGCTGCCACCACACCTCTCAGCTGCCGCCACACCTCCCAGCTGGAATTCTGGCATTCCAAGGTGACCTGCGTCTCTGCTTTTCAATGACCACATCTGTGAAATGGAAAGGAAATGGTACTGAATTATTGAGGGCCAAAGGGTTAGATGATGGCAGGTGCATAGCGCCACTGTAGAATACATATTAATATCTACTTAACTTTGTCTATTTTCAGGCTAATATGCTTTCCCGAGAAAGGTGAGGCAATATAGGAGTGCCGCTGGTGGAGTGGGAATTCCACGGGCCTGCCGGTGCCCATGGAGGTCTTGAGTGGATGGCGGCACAGGCTTCTGGTGCCCTCAGCATCACCTGTGTCAGGTGGAGAGCTCTCCTTCTCCCAGAGCAGGGTTGTGCTTAGCCTGATTTCTCATATTGAAAATTGCTGCTAGGAGCTGGAGTCCTTTCTTGTGCTCTGGAGAGTATGCTGCTCTGCCCACACAGATACCCAAATAGCTCTGACTGCTGAAATATTGGGTATCTCACCTCTTTCTGGTTATTAGATGCCTGGGGTTTTCACTCTTATCTGGATTTGAAGCCCAGGAGGTGGGGGGAGGGCTTGAGGGGGGAGGTTTTTCCATTTGGCCAGTGAGAGACCAGTACCCTTTTCATAGGGTTGCTGTAAGGATTAATAAGGAATGCAAAACAGACAGTACCTGACAGGAAGTTGCAGATTTTGCCAAGTGAAGACTTGTGTCGTCATCGTCATGGCCGTTACCTGTGCTTCATGTCAATGAGGTCCTCTCTGCCTGGAGATGTGAAACTAAGTTTCCTACTTCCTACACAATCAAGACTCAGCCCCCTTCTGGGGCACAGGGGCTGCAGGACCACTGCAGATGTTGGAATTGGCTTTCCTGGCTTTATATTACAGTGGAGTTTCCTTTACACACTCCCTTCCTACACAAATCAAAGCCAGGTAGGTTATATATTCTCTGTTTCTGAATTGAGGATTGAATTAGGAAGTACTTTCATGCTTTTGGTGGCAAAATTCTGATCTTGCCAGTAACATATACAATGTATGTATAACCATCAGTTGTTAAGCACTAGTTACCATTTATTCTCTTATTTCAAAGGTGGTGAGTTGCCACCTTTTTAAATACAGAAAGCCAGGCAGACACAGAATGGCTAGTATCTGTGTCTCGCATTACACATTAGGTATTTAATTACACAGAATTGGTTTAGTCCACAGCTCTTTTCTTTTTCCTTAAAATCAAAAAATTGAATCATAGACAGGACATAAAGGCGGAACATTGACCTGGCAGGCAGGCACATAGTCTTGAGTTCTATTTCTAGTACCTCAAAAAAAAAGGGGGCGGGGAAGAGAAGGAAAATTACAAAAGTTAAGGTAACATACAAGTAGTGAAGAAGTTTAAATTGATAAATGTAGCTTAGCTAGAAGAACAGAAATGAGTCAGAACAGAAAACATCATTCAAGCACTTTTGTTATCTAAACAATCTGTAAAAGGCCTATCTGTTGGAGGATTATTATTATCTGGTAGTGACGTTCTAACTTGGAGATTGGAAATTCACGCTGAAATTACATCTAGAAGAGAGGACAAAGAATGTATTAGTCGACTGTGAAATGTAGAAATACATTACTTGTATTTAACAAAATTGATCTGGATGAGGTGTTTTATATATATAAACACGTACATATAAACATAGACATATACATATATATACAGACACACATATATATGTGCCGGTGGTGGGAGAGTTTAATGTAGGGAGGGTTTAAGGAAGACTGATTGCAAGTATTCTTTGATGCAGGGAGAAAGATTCGGATAAGCGCTCTGGCATTTGTTGCCATAGTATTAAATTATATCTTTCTGGAGATGAGGTCCCAACGTAAGGCTTCCATCTTTTATTTACAGTGTTGTAGGTGGCGGCACACAGCTGGCTGAGGAAGCATTCTTGTAGGACTTGTAGCTGCTTATTAGCATGTCATGTCAATTACTCAGGGGCTTTAGCTTTAACCTAAGTAGCTCACATTGGTAATTCAGTACTTTCACACGCTGAAACCCTACAGGAGGCATGAATTCTGCATCTTTGTTTCTTACCAATGATTCAGCCATACATATTTAGTACCAACTAAATATGTTCACTTGCTAACATGCCCTTTCACAGGATAAACTGTAATCAGGAGGTTGAGATCTGAGGATTGTAATGGAAAGGTAGCCCAGGTAGATCAATCAATGAAACTCTTATCTGTAGTTAACCAGCAAAAAGCCAGAAGTAGAGGTGTGGCTCAAGTGGTAGAATAGACTTTCTTGCTCAGGCTGGCTTCAAACTGTGGTCCTCAGATCTCAGCCTCCTCAGTAGCTTGGATCACAAGTGTGAGTCACTGGTACCTGGCCAGTCCTAAGTAACTTTTCTCCATGTAGTCCCTTTTCATATCTGATTAATTTGGTTATTTAACCTTATTTTTTTTGCTGGGTGTCACCGGAGAATTCACTCCCTATTAAAGGCACAATTCATTTGTAAGAGATTATGCACATCAGTGGAGTTAGCACAGGAGGAGCTGAAAACAGCTGTTAGCAGGTAATAAAATCACTTTCCATATGCAGTTGTTTTGAATGTAGACAAGCCCATCTGTTTTGCCTTAAAAGGTAAGGCCGTGTTTGAAGACATATTTGTAACTGGTGAGGGGATTCCTGTTGTACAGATCATTGCAGGGTTGTTGGGTTTATAACTGGGCAGCAAGCATCCGGTCTCCTGAGAAGTTAGTAAGGCATCTGATAAATTACCATTTTGAAAGTATATTGATGGCTAATCTCCCTCATGCCCTGCCTCCCACCCCCATTAGCTGTGATTTCACAACTTAGTAATGTAATTTAAAGGAGCAGGTGTTTTTGTAGAAAAGAACACTTAGGAATGTAATAAGACCTTGATAGAAATTGTCTTGTGGATTATACAAGAAGGGAGGAGCTAATTTTTATTAAACATTTAGTCTGAGTTCTATGGTAGGAACATAGAGTAGCCATTTAGAGAGTGTTAGGAATATTTTTAAACTAATTTGTATTGTGTTTAGAGTTAACAAATTTGTCTTGTTGAAATACATCCTAACCTTGGGTCAGAGGCTCTCTCCATTTGCTGTTTTGTTGTTCTTAAATAGATTACTATTGGGCATCATGTCTTTCTCAATTGAGATGTTACTTGAGGGCCATAGATGACAGCTTTGCAGTTGACCTAGTCTGCCAGGGGCTCTGATAAAGGTCTTCCTGTACCAGACTCCCTTGATGGGTTTCTAGCCCTCTCTCTTGGCTTCATTGTCCATTCTGTCATATAAAGGGAGTTTGACCAAGTTATCTTTTTAGCTCAGAGACTTAATATTTTGTGATTTTTTAAAAAAACTTTTGGTTGATTGTGGGACTTGCACTCTGGGCCTGGGTGCTGTCCCTGAGCTCTTCAGCTCAAGGCTACCACCCTACCCTTGGGCCACAGTGCCACTTCCAGTTTTCTGGTGGCTAATTGGAGATAAGAGTCTCAGGGACTTTAGTGCCTGGGCTGGCTTTGAACTGCCTCTGATCTCAGCCTCCTGAGTAGCTAGGATTACAGACATGGGCCACTGCGTCTGGCAACAATTTTTGTGGTTGTTACACAGTCCTTTCTGAATCATTTTCTTGGATAGGAAGAGCTGATCCAAATTTTCAATTTCTTTCCTTCCCCAAATCGAATCCTTCTTCTGATTGGTGTGGATAAAGCCACCCTAAATGCTCTTAATTGAAGTTAAGTAACCTAAACAAATATTGAACCTACAACTATAGTGTTACCAGTCTCATATTACTGAGGGCATTCTAACAACAAAGAACTGATTAAAATTCAAAGTTGGTGAAGACGGGTAAAACACTGTTGCCTTCTACAGAGCCTAAGAGGGCCAGTCTAATAACAGCTGCTGTATAAGATAGTTAAGAGCACTGGTACTGTAATCCTGCTACCAGGATCCACTTCTGTCTCTGCTGCTTGCTAGTTTTGTAACCGTGGGCAAGTTACAATAACAGTATATATTGAATATGTTTTCTAAGGAATAAATACTTGGCCTGTAGTCCTGTATGGTCAAATACAATTACTGTTGTTGTTTTTTGTTTGTTTTGTTTTTTTGCCAGTCCGGGGCTTGAGGTCAGGGCCTGAGCACTGTCCTTGAGCTTTCCTCAAGGCTAGTTTTCTACCTGAGCCACCCACCACTTCTGGCTTTTTCTGTGTATGTGGTACCGAGGAATCAAACCTGGGTCTTGGTGCATGCTATGCAGGCACTCTACCACTAGGCCAAACTCCCGGCCCAATTACTGCTTTTATATATGTTACAGATCAGACACTCCTAAGAGTGTCATAATAATCCTATGACAACTCTTAAGAAGAGATGGAGGCTCAGAGAGGTTAAGTAATTGGCTCAAGATCACAGAGAAAATAGATGCTAGTTATGGTTAAAATAGATTTTTCTGGCATAGTCCAGAACCCAGATTCCTTCCTCCTACAATTCTAAATATTGTTAGCTAATTAGCTAACAGTCAAATAATGCTCATTCTGTCAGCAAAATAATGTATCTACCCTTCCCCTTCTCGTAGATGCCCCTTTTGATCCTCAGGATTTCCAGTGAGTTATTTTCATACCTTGTGATTGTGTGTGTTAGAAACAGAGAGTGCACATGTGTACACACATACTGGGCCTTAAACTTGGGACTGGGTGCTGTCCCTTAGTTTTTTTCACTCCAGGTTAGTGCACTACACTTGAGCCACAGCTCAATAAGAATCTTATAGACTTTCCTCTCTGGGCTGGCTTTGAACTCTGGGCCTCAGATTTCAGCCTCCTGAGGAGGTAGGTTCACAGGCATGAGCCACCAGTGCCTGGCTACCCAGAAGAGTGTTCATGTCACTTCAGTTGTTGAATCAACTCTGATTTGTTTAGGATTTCAAGAAACTACCTTACACACGTGATATAAAATGTATTTCATGGGGCTGGGAGTTTGGCCTAGTGGTAGAGTGCTTGCCTAGCATGCACGAAGACCCAGGTTCGATTCCTCGGTACCACATACATAGAAAAAAAAGCCGGAGTGGTGCTGAGGCTCAAGTGGTAGAGCTCTAGCCTTGAGAAAGTCCAAGGACAGTGCTCAGGCCCTGAGCCCAAGCCCAGGACCGGTCAAAAAAAAATGTATTTCACTTAGGAATCTGTAATAAATTCTGTGAGCATAATCGCCTTCTAGATGATCATCTAGAAAGCAGCCACCAGCATGTGTCAGTCCCTGCTGACCGGTAGGGATAGGACCGTCGTGGATGCCTGTAGTCACGATGGTCCCTAACCCAGGGTGTGTTTCTCCTTCTTTCTGGTTAGCATATTGCAGTGACCAGCGTCATGATCTTCCACTTGGAGACCCTTATTGAAGTGTTGGTTACAGGAGCAGAGTGCTCCCAGTCACCTGCACGCTGCAGGGAGTCCCCCAATACCAGCAGTGGGCAACATGTGTAGCGAGGGTACAGTGGGTGAGAGGCCGGAAGGGCAGCGAGGCATGCCAGTCCATCACCATCCTCAGAGCAGCATACCGTTTAAATCTCAGCAGTGGCTCATTTTTTTTTTGAAATTTCCATTTAATAGTTTCAGACTGGTTGCCATGGGTGACCAGAACAGCAAAAAGGGAAAGTGGGGGGTAAGAGGGTATATTGTAAAGAAAAGGACATGATTGTTTAAACACCTCTATTCATGCAGGTCACCCTTCGGAATGGATCTGGTAGAGGGACTAGTTGATGGAATTTGTTGTTGCAATGTCTGGCAAAGTTGAATACTAATTATAAGGCAATAACAATGGTGTTTATATGAAAATAAATGCAGTGGTTTGAAGTGTGACAGCTGCTCAAGACCACCCGTACGAGTTGTTTCCATAATGGCGTAATTGTGATCTCAGTCTGTGCTTAAAACAGCCACGCACAATATATCATTACCGTGGAAACTATTATTTGTTTGGATACATGTACAAATTTTTGGTTTTCTTTTATATATGTACAAATGATAAATGAAAAATACAGTACTGTTTAAGAGAGAAAGTACTCAATATTTGGGTGGTTGTTTGCTAAAGTACCCTTTGGGTCAAGCTTCTGGATTTTGTTTTTGTTTCTGACAGCCTTGGGGTTAGAACTCAGGGCCTGGACACTCTCTCAGAGCTGCTTTAGCTTGAGGCTAGCTCTCTATGGCTTGAGCCATAGCTCCACTCTTTTGGCTGTTTTGGTAACTTGTTGTAGATAGGAGTCTCATGGACTTACCTGCCCAGACTGGCTGTGAACCACTATCTTTCAGATGTCAGTCTCCTATGTCAGGATGACAGGCGTGAGCCAGTGTGCCTGGCATTAGACCTTGGTTTTTAACTGATACGCTGACTTCAGTCTGCCAAAACCTGAGCCCATTTGGACCAGAGAGCAGAGGCATGAGAACCCCAAACAGGTGACTGGAGTGGGGGACAGTGTAGGTAAAGGACAGAAATAGTCTTTTAATATACATAATTTATTCTTTATACTCCGTATCTCCTCTCAAGCAAGAGAAATCCTATTGAATTACAATTAGTATTGAGTTTGGTAATGTTTTTATTAGTGAGGCAAATAATTTTGTGAGAATGTCATCTTGTGATTGAAGTTGACTGGTGTTTATATTTGTAATCATTATTTTACAGTGTTTAAGCTTAGGTATTTCCCAGGGAATAGTTTGATTTTAGAGTTAGAGTAACTGAGTTAAGGTGAACCCAGTAGCTTTGAACGTATTTTAAAATAGTGAATTTATAATTGCCAAACTTTACAGCTTAAGAAGTAGAAAAGATTAGATTGACCCAAGACATTTTTTTTTTTAAAGCAAACGTAGGCCTACACGAGTATTTTATTCTAGATTACAGGTCTGTGCTTTTATTAGAGTCCTTGATTTGGTAGACAGACTCCATTGAACTGATAAGAAGTATCATTATAAAAGTTGTAATGCATGTGGCTATGGCATCCTGCAGTCTTGGACATGGCTTGGTTGAAGCTTTCTTTTGTCTTTGCCACTAATGACCTGAAAATACTCGTGCACCATCTGGTCCGACTCATTAGCTGGAGAGCTCCGACGAGGGTTCTGGGAAGTGTGCCTGTCAGAATTTTGCATCTTCCTTATCAGTTATCCAACCTAAAAATGTCAGGGACATGGAATCAGCTATTTCAATGATGGTGTTTCTGTTCAAGGCAGGTGTTTTCTATTAGTGTAGATATCAACCCAATATAAGTATTCAACATTTGATCACTGGTGCATGAACATGTTTTCTAAATAGATACAAGTAAACATATTAAGATTTTTCTTTCATTTGTTTTAGCAGCATTATGAATAGTCAACAATATTTTATTTTAGGGGCCATATAAACCCCATGAGTCTTGTGTGGACAAATTTCCTGTGTATTTAATCTCACTTAGATTTTTCTCTCTCCTTCCTTCCTTTCCTCCTTCCTCCCTCCCTTCCTCCCCCTCCTTCTTGTTATTAAGTAGTTATATTTTAAGAATTCCGTAAGTCAGGTTATGAGTACAGTACATCTTGATCAAAGTCACCCAGTTTTCCCTTTCCCATCCCTATCCTTAAATTTCATGGTTCACTTTTTATATAATGAATTTTGAATATAATGACTCTATTTGCTTCCTTTCCCCCTCCTTTCCTGTGATTCTCCTTCTTCCTCTCAACATATTTCTGTTTTGGTATTTACTTTGTTGAACAGGTTTGATTTTTTTTTCTTCTCCTTTTTGTGCCAGTACATGGTCTTGCACTCATGGCCTGGGTGCTGTCCCTTAGGGTTATTTTTTATTTATTTTTTGTGGGTCATGGGGCTTGAACTGAGCCTGGGCACTGTCCCTGAGCTCTTCAGCTCAAGGCTACCATCCTATCCTTGAGCCAAGCCCCACTTCCCATTTTCTAGAGGTTAGTTAGAGATAAGAGTCTCAGGTTCTTTTGTGCCCAGGCTGTCTTTGAACCTTGATCCTCAGATCTCAGCCTCCTGAGTAGCTAGGATAAGAGGTGTGAGCCATTGCCACCGTTTTTTTTTTTTTTTTTGTCATTCCGGGGGCTTGAACTCAGGGCCTGGGCACTGTCCTTGGGCTTTCTTAATGCTAGAGCTCTACCACTTGAACCACAGCACCTGCCTGGCTTTGAACCTCAGTCTCTATATTCCAAATGTACTTAAAATTGTCAGGTGAGTAATGGGAAGAATATTTAGAAGTCTTGGAAACAAAGCATACGAAGAGTAAAGGAGCTGTGTTTTAGAAGAACACACAGTTGAGTTGATCATTCTGTACATATTCCAGGAACTCACTAGCGTCGGAGTTGACACCACTCCCTGAGACATTTCATAGAGGTTTGCACAAACAAGGGCATCTCATTTGAATATCATGGGGGTAAGGACTGGTGTGTTAGCATGGCGGAGAAAACATGTCAAGCGTTATTTGTAAGGGAAGAAATTGAGCTTACAGCAGAGGCAAACAGCAGAAGAAAATGGTGCTGAGACTGGAGGCGTGCAAGTTTGAGAGGGTGTTAAAAAGCAGGAGCTGGTACCTATTCAGGCAAATCAACTGGAGAGGGAGGAGGAGGGCAGGATTGTCTGGCTTCAGTATTTGTTTAGTTATATATTTAGTGATGGTGCTGGGGTTTGATATCAAGGCCTCCTTCTCTCACTTACCTCTTTTTGCGCAATGTTGGTGTTTTACCACTTGAGCCATAGCTCCATTTCTCTCTCCGTGTGTGTGTGTGTGTGTGTGTGTGTGTGTGTGTGTGTGTGTGTGTGTGTGTGTGTGTTTCTGGTTAATTGATGATGAGAGTCTTATGGATTTGCCTTCCAGACTGGCTTTAATCAAAGATCCTTAGATCTCAGCCTCCTGAGTAGCAAGGATTAGAAGATGGGAACCACCAGTGCCAGGCTTTCTCGTTGATTTCTTTTGATTCCTGCTTTCTTAACGAACTCTTAATAAAGTGTCTAAACTCCTTTAGTTTCATGTTTAGGTCAGATTAAATTTGATTCCTGCTGTAGGCCCTTTCCTGAAAGTGAGGAGTTGGGAGTTGGGGTAGCCCTGAATGCACCTAGAGAAGCAAGCAATCAAGTGGACTGTGTTCATTCAGTGAAATGAGATCTTTGTCATTGTTCCCTCTGGAGTATTTTGGGGAGAAAATGCTAGGAAAGTGGACAGTTGTCATTGAAAAGATGATTTCCTGGTGGTTGAATTTGCGGTCATCTGAGCCGGGTAGGAAAAAAATGAACCTGTTACCTCACAAGTAAATTCTTAGGCCCCCTTTCTTCCATCAGGCAAATAAGAAAAACAATTACTGTAGTGGCATCCAGGCACTTCGAGGGTGGGCTGAGTTTGTAATAGGAGAAAAGTTTGTAGGCAGTACTGGATTGAGCTCTTTACTATTCCGCAAGCCCCTGCCCTGATTATGGACCAGACAAAGGGTGGCAAATTTCTTAAATTACCTAAGGAATAAGTCTCTTATAAAATATTCTGTTATTAAAGGGACATGCTAAGCAAGGGATGGGTGGCTTATACCTGCTACTCAGGATGCTGAGATCTGATGATTTTGTTTCGAAGCCAGCTTGGGCAGAAAAGTCCATGAGACACTTATCTCTAATTAATCACCAAAAAGCCAGAAGTGGAGGGGCCCAAAGTTTGGCCTCATGGTAGAGTGCTTGCCTAGCATGCACAAAGACTTGGGTTCAATTTCTCGGTATCACATACATAGAAAAAAGCCAGAAGTGTTGCTGAGGCTCAAGTGAGAAAGTCCAAGGACAGTGAGCAGACCCTGAGCTCAAGCCCAGGACTGGCAAAAAAAAAAAAGCCAGAAGTGGAAATGTGGCTCAAAAGATAGAGCACTAGGTTTGAGCAAATAAGTTCAGAGATAAGTGTCCAGGCCCTGAGTTCAAGCCCTAGGGCCATCACTCAAAAAAGTAGATGGTGGCTGGTTTGCGATTGAAGAATGAAAAGTATTTTAGCAACATATCTGTCCTTGGAAAGTACTGGTATATCAGTCTTTAAGAAGCAAACAATTGTTAGCTTAAGAATTAATGGAGGACTCTTTACATGTCAAGCAGGAGAATAGAAAGGTTTTTACCTTCATTCCAACAGTGCCCTGGTCCCTTCCCTCCTCCCATGCTCAGGGCTTGCTGCTATCTCTGCAGAGTTGAGTGTCAGTTGGCAGAGTTTCTGTGGGCAGGTGGCATGATCCAACCTTCAGTGAGACTTGCCCATCTATCAGAGTTTCCGAGACTGTTGTACAAGACTGTCTATGCCATTATTTCTCTGCCTATTTGGCAAGGAAAAGGGGATGGAAGTATTCTTGAAACATAAGACAAATCAGAGCTGACTTTTCAAATTTACCAGAGAAGAAAATGTAAAGAAATTCTCAGTGATTGTCTAGGAAGAAAAGCCTGGTTTTAGTACCAGGAACAAGAAAAGCTGGTGATGGGGGTGTAAATGGCAGTTGGCTTAATTAAGGATAGTCAAAGAGTCAAAATCGTGTTTCAAGCTGAGAGCTAGATATTCACGCCTGTAATCCTAGCTACTCAGGAGGCTGAGATTTGAGGATTGCAATTCAAGGCCAACCAGGACAGGAAAGTCCATGTAACTCTGACTTCCAATTAACCTCAAAGGCTGGAAGTATAAGTAAGATACAAGAGGTAGAGTGTTAGCACATGAACACACACACACACACACACACACACACACACACACACACACACTGCATTACAGTATCAGCAAAGGAAAAGTTTGTTATTTTCCACCAACTTTAAACTAATAAATAATTATGATTTGTGATTGTGTACCTAGTTGCTTGAAAATGTAAGGTTCCTAGAGGGGGGAATTCCTTGCACTATAAGAAGGGAGAATTTCTGTGGGCTATTTCATTGTCCTTACATGTCAAAGAATGACAGCTCATTTTTCAGTATTTTGCTAAAGAAATAATATGTTTTATAAAACATAGTTGGCCTTTTCACAAGTCAACTAAGAATTACAAATAGCTTGCTTGCTTAATTTGTATGGCTGTATGGCAGTGTTGTTCTGCAGAATCAGTGCATTTGTAGTTGTTGGAAGTATGACAGACAAGTTTTTCTTTTTAAATTCATATCTAAGCAATGGCATAGATAGATGAGTTCTGTGCTGTAATGGGAAGAGTAATCACTCTCAGTCTCAACGTGACTGGTCTTACTGACACTGTTGTGTTAGAAAAAAACCATACCACAGTGTAGGTTTTTAAGTGTCCAAACTCAGTTCCTTTTATTAAGACAAGTATAAGAGAACCACTAAGGCAATTTTTGAATTAGATGGTGATGTACTAGATGACACCTAGGTGTTCTAGGCATTCTTAAACAAGGCAAAGATTGAAATAATAGTTTCTTTTTTTCCTTCCTTCTTCTTTTATATTTATTTATTTATTTATTTTTGGTATGGTTCCTGGGGCTTGAATTTCTTTGAATCAAAACTAGTGCTCTACCACTTGAGCCACAGTGCCACTTGAGCTTTTCTTGAGCAGTTACCCAGCCCGGTCTGGCTTCTAACTGTGGTCTTTAGATCTCAGCTTCCTGAGTAGCTAGGATTACAAGTGGGAGCATGTATGTAAATGCTCAACTGAAATATCAGGTTTTGTTAAAGGAATTTTTTTTTTTAAGCAAAAAGGTAGGTGATAACTAGCTTAACAATGGTGGCTGATTGTCAATTAACCCCAACTCTCCCCACCTCAAAAGAAAGAAAAAATCAATCATGTTTGTGCTTTTACAAAGATAACTATATTTGTGCTGTAAGTTATCCTTATTGGGTCAGAATTTCTTTGTATCATAAACAACTCTAAACTTTTTTATTATGCTTATTCAAAGTCTATTCATTAGCTGGGCACTGGTGGATCCTAACTACTCAGGAAGCTGAGATCTGAGGATTGTGATTGGAAGCCAGCCTGGGCAGAAAAGTTCATAAGACTCTCTCATCTCCAGTAAACTAGGTCATAAGACTCTCATCTCCAATAAACTACACAGAAAAAGCTGCAGATGATGCTGTGGCTCAAGTGGTAGAGAGCCAGACTTGAGCACAAAGAAGCACAGAGACTGTGCCCAGGTCCTGATGACTGGCAAAAAAGGAAAGAAAGGAAGGAAGGGAGGGAGGGGATATTGGCATAGGAAGTCTCCTTTTGATATGATGCCTTAGAAGAGAAGATACTGTGTGGGGTGGGCTATGACAGGGAGTTCCCCCAGGGACTTCTCAAGACTGATAGTCTTTAGCAAAGGACTTGAAGTTCAAGTTTTCTTTATCTGAAATGCTAGGGACCAAAAGTGTTTGGATTATGGATCTTTTAGAATTTAGAATTTTGACTGTTAGTGCGCATATATGTATTATATGAGGAGTCTATAAAAGAAGGCAGAAGGTAGTTTTATAGATTCATTGTGCGTGCCACAGCATTGTTTCTCTGAAGATTAATGTTGAATGACTGGGACAAGATTGAAAGCAGGTAAGTTTATTGGCTTTATTGTTATTTTTAATATTTTAATCTTAGGGCTCTCTAAAATATCCTGCATCATGACTGAAAGATTATTATTTTTTTGAACAGAAAGTAATCCGAAAGGATTGTTATATCGCCATTTTAAGTTCCCAGTACTTGTTATTACAGCCACAGACTCATTTTTCTTTCAGCTATGTGCTGTTTCTTTATGGCATTTTAATAATTCTGTCACCCCTTTAGTAATGTTCTTTCTGAGTTAAACTTGATTCCAATGTGATATGTGTTTTATTGATGATTCTCAAAAAATTACATTATTAAACATTTAATTATTAAATTTTCAAGATAACTTAATCTATGATTTTACATACTCACTGAATTCCTGTGATTAGAGAATATCTCATGGTATTCTATTTGTAATTAATATCCCAACTAAAGGTAATTGAAAGTATCTGAAGCCCCTGGCAAAAATCTGTAATTAGGCGTGCCATTTCTAATTAACTGACTCCTGGTCTCTGGGCCTTTTCCTCTCCATTTGAATGAGTCGCTGTTCCTCCTTAGTGACACCTGTCTCCCCGCCAAGACATTGACTAGTGCCCTGATCACTGCATTGTTCCACAGACAGTGGCTTCCCACAGACTGCGTTGTTAAAATGTGTTTAAGAACACATACCTTGCGGGGTGCTGGTGGTTCACAGCTATAATCCTGCCTCAGAAGATTGAGAGCCGAGGATCGCAGTTCAAAGCCAGCCCAGACAAGAAAGTTCCAGGAAACCAGAAGTGGTGCTGTGGCTCTTTGTGCTAAAGAGCTCAGGGACAGTGCCTAGGGCCCAGAGTTCAAGCCCCATGACTGACCAACCCCAAAAAATATTAATGATTTTTTAATAATAAAAGCATATCAGGCAAGAATCACATGAATGTCTCTGGGAAACAGCAGGTAGGATTTCTCTAATAGGTAGAAAAGGCCTGGCAGTCCCAGTGTATAGTGGGTTAGGAAGTTGTCTTTTTCTCCCAGATACTTTACTTGTTTTTAAAATTTTTAAATGCTTTATTATTATAAAGGTGATGTACAGAGGGGTTACAGTTACCTAAATCAGATAAGGAGTACATTTCCTTTTGACAGTGGCACCCCTTCCCTCGCTCTCTCCCTATTTCTCCCTTCTGCCCCCTTACAGGCTGATGATTCATTTTCTACACAGTGTCCAGTGGGCATCACTGATGCATTTGTGCCCCCTCTGCCCCATCTCTGTGCCCCCTCTTACCCTCCTAAAGACAGAGAAATGAACAACAAAGACAAAAAAGAAAAACAGCAACAAAGAAAAAATAAACCCGTTTCCATTTCTTGGAGATGATGTTAAATAAATATTGTTTTATGTGATGATATCCATAGGCATTTGTACCTGTGTTTCTCCCCTAAGAGTCTTCCCCCTTTGGTCTCACTCTGTGTGAATGTCTAGAGTCCTGTATAATTTATCATGTCCTGGTGTGTTATTTTAGATCTAGTTTCTACATAGGAGAGAAAGCATGTGCCATTGGTCTCTCTGAGTTCAGCTTACCTTCCTTAACATGATTGGTTCCCTGCAAATGGCATAATATTATTCTTTCTAATGGTTGCGTAAAATTCCATTGTGTATAGGTACCACTTAATTTGTATAAATATCTATTGAAGTCATACTTATATTTTAAAATGGATCCATTTTAGATAGAGCCGTGTGTGATAGTTATTTTCCTCAATGACACCTACATCATTTTAGTCACGGGAACAGAAGGAACTAAAGGAATATGTTATAGTTCTGGGCTACACTGAACATTGATTGAAATTGTGCAATTAAAACCTCTCCCCTGATGCACTGAGAGTCTCCTAATGAGAAAACACAGATTCAAATAGAATTAGGATGGCAGCTTTTTTTAATGACACAAAAAGCCCATGAGGCTTTTGGGCTGACATCAGGAAACTAATTTTGCTTAATGGCTATAGAGGCCTACATACTTAAATGTGCAGAAAATGCACTAAATTACTGGCCTGTCACATCCGGTTCCCTGTCATCTTTTATCTGAATAGCAGCCTTTGTTTCCTGAGGGCCAGGAGCAAGAATGTGAACCCATTCAAGGTTGTTTTGTACATGTTGGAATAATTCAATTTAAAGCCGTCTAAATATAGCAAATGAACAAGAACAGAACAATGCATCTTCTTACACTCTTGGGCTTAGGAACACATCTGTGGATATCTCTTCTCATTACTGAGAGCTCCTGGACTATGTCAAGTATTTGTAGTGATACAGGGTGTGTGTGTGTGTGTGTGTGTGTGTGTGTGTGTGTGTGTGTGTGTGTGTGTTCATGTTCTGGTCCTGGGGCTGGAGCTCGGGGCCTGGGCACTATCCCAGACATTTTTTGCCCAAGGCTAGCTACTCTACCATTTGAGCCATATCTTCACTTCTGGCTTTTTGGTAGTTAATTGGCAGTAATAGTCACACATACTTTCCTACCTGAGCTGGCTTTTGACTGCCATCCTCAGATCTTGGCCTCCTGAATAGCCAGGATTATAGGCCCATGTTAGTATCTGGCTAGTTTAAGTTTTTTGATGGTTTCCTCCTTCCCTTCCTCCCTCCTTCCCTCCTTCCCTTTCTTCCTCCCTTCCTCCCTTCCTTCCCAGTCCTAGGGCTTGAACTCAGGGCCTGGGCACTATTCTTGGACACTTTTTGCTCAGAGTTAGCACTCTGCCATTTGTGCAACAGTACTACTTCTGGCTTTTCCTGTGTATGTGGTACCAAGGAATCGAACCCAGAGCTTTCCTGCATGTTAGACGAGCACTCTATCACTAGGCTATGCTCCTGGCCTGGATGGTTGCATTTTATAACACTCAATCTTACTTAGTTACCTATTTCCTATTACTCTGAATAACTAGGAAAGTTTGAATAGTCCAGTATAATTAATACAGCAAGTTTTTACATAGCAACTAGTATTTAAAATGAACAAAATACCAACTTTTCTCCCTCGAGAATGAGTTACTTAGAATGGAAACAAAATGGTTAACATATAAAAGCTTTCAGCTCTTTAGGTGTGCTTAAGGTTGTCAAAATAAAAATCAGTCTTAAGTGCACATCACTTACTGGGTTTTGCCAGGTGTGTTATATTTTTGTTCACAATAGCCATCTTGAAATGTATGCATAAATAGCCCATCCAGTTTTTGAATATTGATGCCTCAATTAGCATATTAAATAGGTGGCTTTTGGTCACTTCTCATCCAGTAATGTGACTAGGAAAAGGACATTAGGAGTTCGGCCAGTCAGGGCAGCCGACTTCTAACGTGCCTTTTGTTCCCTCGCCCAATCTGCTGCCAGCATTCCAACATCTGCCTGTCAGCATCTCAGGCAAAGGGGTTCCCAGAGTGCCAGGACTGCACTTGAACTAAGGGCCTCGAGCTCTTGCTAGGCTTCTTTGCTCAAGGCTAGTGCTCTGCCACTTGAGCCACATCTCTGCTCTGGGCTTTTTGCTGGTTAGTTGGAGATAAAGAGTGCCTTGGACTTTGTGCCTAAGCTAGCATCTCTTGAGTGGCTGGGATTACAGATGTGTTCATCACGCCTGACTGTTAGGCTTTTGTTGCTGTAGTTGTTCTTTTTGGCAGTACTGGGGCTTGAACTCAAGTTCTGACTCTTGCTAGGCAGGTGCTCTATTGCTGAACCATTCCCCCAGGCCCAGAGGTGACATCTTTCTCTCTGGAATTTCTTTTTTTTCTTTTTGTGGGTCATGGGGCTTGAACTCGGCCTGGGCGTTGTCCCTGATCTCTGCAACTCAAGGCTACAACCCTTCCCTTGAGCCAAGCCCCACTTCCCATTTTGTACAGGTTAATTAGAGATAAGAGTCTCAGGTCCTTTTGTGCCTGGGCTGGCTTTGTACCTTGATCGAGTAGCTGGATTACAGGCGTGAGCCACTGCGTCCAGCTGAATTACTTTAACTGATGATTATAGCTTTCAGGATATGTTTTTGATGTTTGTGTATTTGAACTATGCTTCCTATTGGACTATAAGTAACTTAAAGGTATGGTGGGAGAACCTTGGAAGATAAATTGGATAGAGGGGCGGGGAATTTGGCCTAGTGATAGAGTGCCTGCCTAAGAACAAAGCCCTGGGTTCAATTCCTTGGTACCACATACACAGAAAAAGCTGAAAATGGCATTGTGGCTCAAGTGGTAGAGCTCTAGCCTTGAGAAAGCACAAAGACAGTGCTTAGGCCCTGAGTTCAAGCCCCAGGACCGTCACACACATACAAAGTTGGATAGATGAGGAGGGAAGGCCTGGCCCTGGGAGAGAAGAAAAGTTTCATAAAACAAAGTTCTCAGGAATGCTAAACAGAGTCATTTGCTTAATTTAGACACTTGTGAATGAGTAGTAAAGGAGGATGTTGGGGAGATCGGGGATGACCTTTGGTGCAGCTAAGCTGATGCAAGAGGAAGATTCTCAGCGACTTCCTCTGTGTTTGATTAGCTGAGTGTAAGAAAGACTCAGTGGAGAGTTGGAGGATAGCGCATTTGCTGTACCATGCCCCTCTTTTATTGCTCCATCACTCCACTAAAATGGTAGCATCGTGATGAGATGCAAAGTATATTGAACCCAGGAGATAGTAGACCTAGAAACTGGAGCCTCTGGGGCTCAGGCCTCTCCTTTGTAATATAACAGGAGGGGCGGTGTCCCAGCCCTTGCTTCCATGCTTCTGTGCTCAGCTGCAGAGGCACTCTTGTTTATCTCTGGAGGCCTGTTTCATCAGTGTATGAATTATTTAGCTCAAAGGTCAGCAAACTTTTTTCTTCTATAAAGGTCCAAATAATAAATATTTGAAGCTCTGTAGTCAGAGAATACCTCTACTGCATTTCCATGTGTTTGTTTAAAGCCTTAAAAAAAATGTAAAAAGTTACCACGCACCAATGGCTCGCGCCTGTAATCCTAACTTCTCGGGAGGCTGAGATTGAGGTTTACGGTTTGAAGGCGGCCCTGGCAGGAAAGTTAATGAGATTCTTGACACCAACAGACTACTCAAAATCTATGGAGCTGTGATTCTGGTGGTAGAGCACTAGCCTTAAGCAAATAAATAAATAAAAATGCTTGGCATAAAAAAGGGAAAAATGCAGGCATGGGTGGCTCATGCCTGTTCTACCTACCTATGCAGGAGGCTGAGATGTGAA
Organism: Megascapheus bottae; assembly: GCF_031878675.1. Classification (NCBI taxonomy): domain Eukaryota; kingdom Metazoa; phylum Chordata; class Mammalia; order Rodentia; family Geomyidae; genus Megascapheus; species Megascapheus bottae. Next base: position 1,586,868 of record NC_143538.1, on the reverse strand, counting down.
GATGGAGGTTTGAAGCCAGCACAGGCAGTAAAGTCTATGAGGTTCTTTTTTCTAACAAACTACTCCAGGAAATCCAGAAATGGAGGTTTGGCTCAAGTAGTAAAGTACTAGCCTTGACTAAAAGAAGCTCAAGGACAATGCCCAGGCCTTGAGCTCGGGCATGTATGTTCATCTCCCCCCCCCCCCCCCCCACACACACACACTCACACACTCTCAAAAGTGAAAAGCATTCTTAAGGGCCAGACAAAAACAGACCACAAGCTGGATTAGCTGTAGTTTGATCCCTGACTTATTTGGTTTTTGGTGTTTATTACTGAACGTCTAGAATTTAGAAACCAAGACTGACTTGGTTGGTAATGCTTGCTTATGTGAGTCGTATTTGCATTGTCTTGGATATTTCATTCTCTTAAAATCAAGAAAGTGATGTCAGATTCAGTGGATCATTTCGGCCATCCTGCCTACTCAGGATGTGGAGATTGCTGGGGTGTGGGGCTGGAGGGAATCAATCATGGTTCCAGGTCAGCCCAGGCTATGAGCTAGCAAAACCATCTCTCCAGTAAGCTGGGCATGGAGCACATGCCTCGGGGTTGTCCCAGCCAAGGGGAGTTATAGATAGGGCGGTGGGCCATACTTGCAGGGACAATGGCATCAGACCTCAGGCCTCAGTTTTGTTGTTTTGGCTAAAAGCATGAACGCTGAGGACATGGCTCAAGCAATAGAGTACCCTTAAAAAAAAGAGAGAGAGAAAAGGAAAAGAGGTAGTACTGAAAATTCTTAGTCTTATTCATTTTGTTTCAGATTGTCCCTCATTTCTCAGGGCCTTGAAAATTCGTTGATGTCTGAGACTCTGTTACAGACATTTTTTTTTTAAGAACATTTTAATGGCTCTTAGTATAAATTATGTACTTTATTAAATTTTACTATAAATTATGCACAATTTAATACTACTTTTTTTTCTTTTTCCTGGAATTTGTTTCAATAAATAGTACTTTAAATGTTCAGAGAAGTTACACCTTTGGGCTTCTTCCCTAGGGTATCTTCCTTTGGTCTAACTATATGTGAATACATTTTAATATAGCTAAAGTTCAAGTAGCAAACTTGAGACAACAACATATGGTTCTAATTAATCACAGTGATTTAGTTTCAGTGGTCATTTCTGGTTTATACTTTATATTCTCATTTGGTTTTTGCTTTACCTATATTCCATATTGTTGTATAGGAATGTCAGATTTTTCTTTGCCGAAAAGTTAATATATACTGTGTGTGTGGGGATGTACATGTGTACACATATATTTGTCAATTGTAGATTATTATATTTATCTGAAATTTTTGTGTGATACGGGTATTTGAACTCAGGGCTTTGTGTTCTCTAGTCAGATGCTCTATCACTTGAGCTATCACCAGCCTAGTTTAATGCTTCATTGTTCTAGTTTTCATTTGTGGTAATTCATTTATATTCTTTTAAATTCTGCTTTAAAGCAAGTATTTTCTTCCTAGCACCGAGCCACACCTCCAGCCCTGACATTTGCTTGTTATTTTTGAGATAGGATCTGGCTTCCTTTCCTGGGTGTGTGTGTGTGTCTGTCTGGGCCAGATCCCAGAGCCTAGGGTAACAATTTGCATTCCATCACACCCAATTCATCCTGGAGAAAATGCCTTCCCAGGCTAGTCTTGAACTGTGATCCCAACAGTCTCAGCTTCCCAAGTAACTAGAATTACACAGATGAGCCACTGACACCCAGCCTAGCAGAAATGATCAGTCCTTGACTCCCAGAGAATGACTTAAACACAAAAATTTAAGGGACAAATAAGCAGGGTTTCCTACTGAAAGAATTAGACCTCTACTGAGATTGAGTTGTATTGACTTTGACTCTTTTTCCTTCTTCATTTCAAGGGAACTTGCCTAACCTGGGACTTCTGCTGTAGATGTTTCTTGGTGGTTTGTCTAGAAGCCTAAGGTGAGATATTTTATATTTAAGTTGTCCATTTAAATCTATTTTCTGTTGAAAAAGTTGCTTCTGAAAATTTTAAGTCAATGCCAATGTCTTTTCCTCTGATCATTTTAACAGGAAACATATACTTACAAAGCTACATGTTAGGGTAATCTGATAGGAATGATTAGAAGAAGTAGTCTGGTTCTGGCACTGCGATACTTATTACAATGAAACATTTTTATTATTGTTATAAAGGTGACATATGGAATTAAGATGTGTATATGTGTGCGAGCACACGCGTGCGCCAATTCTGGAACTTAAACGTGGGGCCTGAGCACTGTCCTTGGACTTTCTCAAGGCGGGGGCTCTTCCACTTGAACCGTAGCACCACTTCTACTTCTGGCTTTTTTCTCTGTATGTGGTACCTAGCAATGTGATCTTCGTGCATGCAAGGCAAGCAAGCACTCTACCACTAGGCCAAACTCCCAGCCCCCTTAAGACACTTCTAAGTGAAAATGTCCATTGTATGTATGTATATATTCAGGTATTTAGTGCTGGTATCAGGCTTGAACTCAGGACCTCACACTCCAGCTTGGTTTTTATGTTCAAGGCTACCTCTCTACACCTCCATTCTGGCTTTTTTGCAGTTTTTTCTGTCTTTGAACCACGAACCTCAGATCTCAGCTTGCTGAATAGCTAGGACTTCAGGGGCAAGCCACCAATGCCTGGTTTCCATTAAGTTTTTCATAATAAAAAATATAGAGCTCATACTACTGTTTTCTGATATACACTGAGGGAAATCCTAGCATTTTATTCAGTTATTCTTCATAGTTCTTAATTATATTCTTCATAGGTTAAAAAAGACCCTACAGTTTTAATAGGACAGTTAGTTTCTGTTCTCTCAGAATTGATTCCTTTAACAATTTCCTTTTATTTGTGAGGATTATGGAATAACAAGTACCCATTTGGTAATATTTTGTCTTCATGATCTTTTACAAAAGGCTTCCATAAGTAACCCTCTTTTCTAGAGGTCAGATCGCAGCTCTTTGCACTCTCTTTACCTGTCTTAGCTCAAGTCTTCATTTAATTTTTAAAAATTTATTCTTTTCCTTTTATGAATCTTCTTACAAATGGGCCATTAAGAGACGTTTATAAATGTCTCTCGTGTGCTCTTTTCACCTTGCATACAGCGACTTCTAAGCTGTGCTTGTCACTGTCATCGGGATTTTTTTTTTTTTTCCTAAAAGATAAATGTCAGCACGTCAATTTGATTTTCCGAATCTTTCACTATCTTTACATGGTTTACAGGATGTTACAAACTCCTTCACAGAGCATTGTAATCTGTTCTTTTCCTACTTTTCATCTCAGGAGTGTCCGGGCTTGATTTGTTTACATTGTATCTTCATGGAGAACTAATTTACATACCGTAAAATTCAGTCACTGAAAGTGTGCTTTTATTATATTTACAAAGATACGCGGCATTACCACAGTATAGTTGTGGAATATTTTCATTTGTCAAGGCACTCATTAGCAGCCCGGTGTCTGTGGTTTATAGCTGTCATCCCAGCTACTCAGGAGGCTGAGTTTTGAGAATCAAGGTTCAAAGCCAGCCTGGGCAGGATAGGCCTTGAGACTCTTTATCACCAATTAACCAGCAAAACCCAGAAATGGAGCTATGGCTCAAGTGGTAGAGCTCCAGTTGTGAGTGAAGAAAGCTAAGGCCCAGGCCCTGAGTTCAAGCTCCAGTACCAGCTCACATTAAAAAAATAAAAGTACTCCTTAGCAACGACTACTAATTTCTCTCTTCCTTCTCTCTGATAGCTACTAATCTACTCATTGTCTCTTTAGATCTAGACATTGCTTGTAAATGAAGTTATATCATATGCTGTCTGCTCTCTCTGATTTCTCTCACATAGCATAAAGTTTACAAGGATCATCCACATCGTAGCATGTATTCAATAGCACATTATCTTTTTTTTGGCCAATCCTGGGGCTTGAACTCAGGGCCTGAGCACTGTTCTTGAGGTTTCCTCAAGGTCGGCGCTCTACCGCTTGAGCCACAGCACCACTTCCGGCTTTTTTCAGTGTATGTAGTACCAAGGAATTGAACCCAGAATGTTGTGCATTCCAAGCAAGCACTCTACAGTAGGCCAAACTCCCAGCCCCACACATTACTTTTTGTGGGTAAATAATATTCTGTTTTCTGCATCAGATGCTGACTTAGAGATGAGAAGGAGGAAGAGAGAGGAAGGAAGAGAGGGAGGGAGGGAAGAAAGAGGAAGAGTACATGCAGGTGTCTAAGTAGCCATTTTTCAGAAAGGGCCCAGATGGAGGTCTTTATTTATGAATTGAATAGGATAAGCATGGGGGTGCCCCTGAGAAGTGCAGGCTTCCTGCTGTCAGGTCATCTGCACCGAGGACGTCACCAGCTAAGGACTCTGCAGCTTCATGAAACAGTTTGTGCCCAAGTAATGGGAAAATGCTGACAGGAAGTGGAGAAGGCTTCTGATCTTGGCACCTAGCTGTGTCAAGAGCACCGCCACACTGGAAGGTGGGGGCTCCCGAGTCTTGAGGGCAGCTCCCACTGCAGGGGGTATGGGAGGGGGAGAGTGTGTGTGTGTGTGTGTGTGTGTGTGTGTGTGTGTGTTGTGCATGTGGACAGATGTGTATGCAGAGCATAAGGTTCACCTAATCTAGAATGGCTTCTTTCTTCTCAAGAAAGAAGGTACCCATGGCAGGAAGCAGGAGGTAAGGTTGTAAGTCTGGCTTAGGAAACATGGGGAATTCCCTTTTCCTTGGAAGTGGATAGCTAGGTCTGTGGCTTTGCAGTGTTGCTGCTGCAGGGTTCCTAGAGGAAGCATCTGGACTGAGATGCACGGCCTGAGGTGAATGGTTGGAACAACGACCAGGGGGCATGGAGGAAGTTACTTTCTAGAAGCATCAACATTTTGAGGACCTTCCATTGTGAATAAGCTGTGACAGTAACACAGATCTGTCTGTGTCTTTTGACAATTTCAGAATGTATTGAATAACAAATTCATGAAGTAAAGCATTTTACCAGCTTTTTCCTCACTCACTACTCTTGATTTCCCTTGCAAGTCCTTACTCTGGCAATCACAAGTTCTTTATTACACACCAATCCTAATAACTAATAGCTATAACACAATCGCACTTCACAGAATGGCATACAGGTTGCAGAAGGCTGGGAAAGGGTTAAAGCCAGCCACAGGATTTAAGGAGGCCTTGTAGAGCCTGGCATTGCCTATAATCCCAGCTACTCAGGTGGACACAGGGGAATTTAAAGTGTGAGTGCAACTTAGGCACAGACAATAGTAGGGAGACCCTGTGTGCAAACCAAATATAAAAAGGACTGGGGATGCAGCTCCAGTGGTAATCTAGTGCTTATTTGGCATGTGCAAGTCTCTAGCAGTAAACACACACACACACACACAAGACAGCCATATATAACTTCAGAGTTACTAAGGGTGGTCAGGTAATGGCGTGATAAACGCACCCTGTCCAGGAGCTGTCGAGTGAAGGAAGTGGGCAGTGAAGCAGGAGACCATACTGAGCCGAAGGCAGGTTCGGAGTCGGCAGAGGGGGTGATGGGGAGTGGATTGCTGGCCGCACTGTGATTTGTGAGGGCTCTTCAACCCAAGAGCCGTGCTGGTCAGTGCTCCGCAGCCGCAGCCGCTCTGCATACGGCTCTGGAGATGGGCTGCCTCACTGCTTGGTTTTGTTTGTCTGGTGAGTTCTTGGGTCTGGTTTCCTAATGATTTTTTTTTTTTCCAATTTTAGCTCTGGGTTTGCACTCAGGGCCGTGTGCTTTCTAGAAGTACCGTGTTGCTTGAGCTGTGATCCTCACCCTTTTTGCTTTAGTTTACTTTTCAGATACAACCTTGTACCCCTGCCCAAGGCTGTCCTGGGACTGTTGTCTTCCTGCCTCGGTTTCTCTCCCCTGTCCCTGGGATTACAGGTGTGGTCAAGGCAGGACCTCGTCCTCTTGAGGCCCACCTCCAGCCTCCTTTTTCCACGGGTGGTTTTCCTCGTGCGCTCTGGCTTTTGGCCTGGGCAGGCTTTGGCTGCGATCCTCCTATCCACCTCGTTGTGCTTCTCCTCGTCACCGGGGATGACAGGCCCCTGTCACCACACCCAACCACGGTGTTTCCCTAGTAGCTGGGAGAAGAAGTATGTACCACCCGGCCTAGCCATGGTTTGAAACGGAGTCTCTCTCAAGTGTACTTAGCTGTTGGCTGTGGTTGAAGTGGGGCAAAGGTGTAACAGGGTGAGATCTCCAAAGCAATAGAATTGAGGGAGTGGCTTAACAAGGAGGTACTCAGGCTGGGGACAGAACCCCAGGGGGACCATGTGGTAGACACGTGCAAAGGCACTGGGGCAGTCAGGATGGAAAAACCACAGCCAGTCAAATGGCAAGTGCAGGGTTTAAAAGTAGCACCTGTGGCCTCATCTCTACCTTGAGACCAGATGCCCCTTCCCTTCCCTGTGTTTGATCTCTGCCCTCAAACCTTCTGTTACTTCCAGCACTCGCTGCTGGGAGTAATTGTGGATGAGAAAGTTTTATTTTGGAACCTAGCAATTGCTGACTCTCACATTTCTTCTAAATTCTGCTCCAAAACAAGTACTTTCTTCTTTAGCTCCTTTCTATCTGCAAATATATAATGCATGTTTAAAAAACAACAACAACAGTATTTGGCCCTTTGGACATTTTGCTTACAAAATAACTTAGCTAGAAGTAACAGCTCATTGCCAGTATTTTTCCTTCTCTCCCTCTCTCCCTCTCTCTCCCTCTCTCTCCCTCTCTCTCCCTCTCTCTCCCTCTCTCTCCCCCTCTGTCTGCTTCCCTCCCTCCTTCTCTCCTTCCTTCTCTCCTTTCTTCTCTCCCTCCCTCCTTCTCTCTGACCCCAATCTAGTCCCAGAACCTTCATGGTTTTTCCTGGTCCAGCCTTGGAAGCACTCATTGTTACTAATTTAATGCTCAGTTGCTTACAACCAAGTTAAATCCTAGCCTAGACTTGAGGAGAAGGGAACAAAACTCCAAGTGGAGGGAGTGACAAATTCATATTGCAGAAAAGCCTGTGGGAAGAAAGATGGTTTTGATCCCATAGGTGGATAAGATAAAATATATAGGCTCAGCAGGGCACTGATGGCTCACACCTATAATCTCAGCTACTCGGGAGGTTGAGATCTGAGGATCAAGGTTTGAAGCCAGCCTGGGGACACAAAACCAAGAGACTCGTATCTCCAGTTAACCAACCAAAGTCAAAAGCAGAGCAATAACTCAAGTGGTAGAGTGCAGCTTTGAGTGGAAAAAGCTAAGGGACAGTGTCCAGGCCCTGAATTTAAGTCCCAGTACTGGCACCAAAAAACAACAATTAAAAACAAAACCTATCAAAATTATATATACACAGGATTCTTGTAATCAAGTGCCATAAGCCTACTTTATTTTCAGATTACATGCAGTTATGACCAATGCAGTAAAAAAAAATCCAAAGAAACTTCAAAAATAAATAAAATGATTTTCCATGTGCCCATTACACAGCTCAGCAGACATAGAGAAGCTCTCAGCAGGTTTTGCATTATCATCAGCTGTGTTTAAATTGTGAGATCAGAGTATTTACCTGTCCATAATTTTGTGAAAGCATATGGTGCCCCCAAAGCAAGGTATAAATTATGGTAATCTTCTCAAGCCAAAAGGGCACATCACGCGCTTAATTTAAGTGATAAAATGAAAATGTGGGATTTGCTGTCTTTAGCGGAAGTTGGGCAGCTTTATGGGGAAAAAAATGAATCTAGCTTCCACAATAAAATGCTATTGTGGCCTGATCACTTCGTGGGTTTCTCTTTGGAACCCTGCACCCTCAGATGCCAGCTATCTACTGAATTAACTAACACAATACCCAACTACATATGACAGCAGGACTAATAATTAGTAGCGCAGAGGTTGGAGCACTTGTTGTTCTGTCCGCATTTGTGGCTCTCCAGAAGTCTCTCTCCACATCTCAGTGGCCTGTGGAGCCAGGGCTCGTGGGTTAGTGTAATGAAGTCTGCAGTGGTCAGTTGCTGTTTTTTTAGGGAGATACTGAAATGTGATTGGAGAGATGACAGGAAAGAAAGTTGAATACAAGGTTTCTTAGAAGGCATGTAATCTGAGCTACTCGGGAGTCTGAGATCCAAGGATCGCAGTTTGAAGCCAGCCCAGGGAGACTTATTGTCACTAGACTACCAAAAGAAAAAAGCACTGAAGGGGAGCTGTGCTCAAGTGGTAGAGCACCAGCCTTTATCAAAAGAAGCTCCAGGAAGTGTTGAGGCACTTAATTAAGCTCAAGCCCCAGCACTAGCAAATCCTCCCCCTCCAAAAAAAAAGGCAGCAGAGGATGAGGTGAAGGATCTAGGGTACCATGAGTCCTACAGCTGGGACCAGAAGTGAGAAGAGGTGGAAGATGTCTGTGGGCGCTGCTCATTAGCAGGTCATGTGGCATTCTGAAACCAAAACATAACATAGGTATAGTGGATGTCAGCGCATGAGCAAAGGGGCCAAGCAGCTCTAGAGGGTGTTGTAGCAGGGGTTCTGGAGAGGAGAAAAGCATTAGGATGGGGTAGAGTGGAAAGAAAAGAATGAAATAAGACGAGGGAGAAAGCTTAACATTTTTATATCATCTAGAAGACTACTTACCTAGTTTCCAGTTTGGGCTTCTCTTATTGCCTTCCTTCTGCCATTCTGGCTCACATGGAGACCAACTGATTCCGAGAACAGTGGAACGCGAATTAGGTATGTTCACGTATTTGGACTTGTGCCTATTTAGAGTTAGCCGTTCCTAAGTGCCTTGTTTAGGCTGTGTGATTAATCCTTGGCATCCCTCTGCCACAAAATAATGTACAGTCAGAGGAGCTTCTTGGTTATTTGGAGCTGTTGCTTCCATTCTTACCACTGGATGGAAATTGGCCTCAAAGGGTCTGTGGTTTTCTTTGTCATTAGCCAGCACATGCTTGCTGGTGTCTGGCTCACCGAGTCTATTTAATGTGGGGGCATTGCCTCTCCCTGTGCTAATGAGAAGAGCAGGCCAATGCAGCAACATCGTATAACAAATGTCTGCCATTAATCTGCTGAGTTGGTTGGCCTTTCAAATTGCTTTGTCAGTGCTAGGGCTTGAACTCAGGGCTCTCTGTGTTCTTACCGCTCTGTGGCTTTACCACTTGAGCTATATCTCCATGTCCAGCCTTTTGTTAGTTAATTGGAGAGAAGAATCTTATACTTGTCTGTCCCAGCTGGCTTCAAACGGGGTCCTCAGATCTCAGCCTCCCGAGTTGCTCTGATTTTCTAATACACTGATTCAAATTATATTTTATTTTGTATTATTTGTATTAAGTAATTGTACAAAGGGATTTCAATTCTACAAGTCAGGCTATGAGTATAATCTCATGTCCCCCCTGCTATCTTTCCTCCATCCCATCCCTCCCCACATTGATGATAGGCTGATGGCAGCTACTCCCCTCCCTCCCTCCCCGACACCTGTCCCATGTCCTGGTATGCGTGTATGCATTTTGTTCAGTTGTTGAGAGGCGCTAGATCACCGGGCTTTTCCTCTGCGTGCACCACCCTTTTGTGTATTTAGGTCCTTTATGGTCTCACATGCTTTTATTTTAGATCTAGCATCCACGTGAGAAAACTCACATGGTGCCCTGCTCTGACCTCTGTATACTTTTTCATTCTTATCTACTTTTGGAGATCTGTTGTTGTCAGGCAAGGTTCTCTTTCCTCCCTGTACAACTTTGCAAATAGGACAGAGATCTTTGCAAATCTTTATACTGCTAGCAAGCAGATACATGATTTCTCAATGACATTCAGACACATGCATTGTAACTGTGGCTTATTTAAATGCTGTACTGGTCCACTGGCCCAGCTCCACTTGAACCTTTTAATCAGTTTCCCGGTCTGCTGGTCCCTTTAGCTGCATAATAATGCAGCATTCGTAATGCAATTAGTATGTGAAAGCGAACCTTCTTGACTTAAGTAGAGGAAGTGGTTGACCTGTTTAAGGTAGGTTAGCTGAAAATTCTGAGACAATTTGAAGGCTTGATTAAGTAATTTTGAAGTGTGGGAATATTAGTTACTAACTATAGAAGCAGTGACAGGCTCTGTAACCCCACCATCCTGTTGAAATAATCCATGCACAAACAGAATAAAAATGAATCTTGGTAGCTTTTACTAGCTGGTACTTATTGAAGATTTACTTTAGGAAATATGTTTTAAACAGTGTCTTAATTTACTTTTTTTTTTTCCCTGCCAGTCCTGAGGCTTAAACTCAAGGCCTAGGTGCTGTCGCTGGGCTTTTTTTTTTTCAGGGATAATGCTCTACCACTTTGAGCCACAGTGCCATTTCCTGCTTTTCAGTAGTTAATTGGAGATAAGAGTATTTTAGCTTTCCTGCCCAGGCTGGCTTTGAACTTCAGTCCTCAGATCTCAGCCTTCTGAGTAGGATTATAGACATGAGCCGCTGATACTCTGCTTTAATTTACTCTATGAACATTTGTTATTTTTCATTTGTGTATAAAAGGGTTTCAGTTTCACATGTCAGTTGCATACCATGCATCTTGGTCAGTGTCGCTCCTTTCATGACTCTCTCCCATCTGGCTTTCTGGTGGTTTATTGGGATAAGAGTCTCATAGACTTTCACCCAGGCTGGCTTTGAACTGAGATCCTCAGATCTCAGCCTTCTCAGTAGCTCAGGATCACAGGCATTGTTATCAGCACTCACTGGTGAACTGGGTCTTAATATGTGACAATTTCTGTTACATCACATTTAGAAGTTTAGAAATATCTGACCCCCTTTTTGCCTGCTTTCTAGGCTGGTGGTTCAGTTCTTAAAACCTATAATTTATTATCAAAAATAATTTTTTTCTACCATTTGTTTATTCTCATTTCCCTAGATTATTTCCATTTCCATGATGATCAAACAAAAATTGTCACCCATTTTATTTTATTTTGTTTTCCAGTCCTGGGCTTGAGCTCAGGGCCCTGAGCACTGTCCTTGGGCTTTCTCAAGGCTAGAGCTCTACCACTTGAGCCTCAGCACCACTTCTGGCTTTTTCTGTGTATGTGGTACCAAGGAATCGAACCCGGGTCTTCGTGCATGCTAGGCAAAGCACTCTACCACTAGGCCACACTCCCGGCTCCATCACCCATTTTATTTGATTGCATAGTTACCATCTAATAGGGGCAGATGGTACTCACCACGCTTGACAGATGAGGAAGACCGGAGGCTTAGGGAGATGGCCCAGTGGATTCCATTTGACTGCTGCCGAGGTTCTTGTTTTCTTGTTCTAAAGCATGTGGTTGAAGTGAAGCCATGTCCCTGCATACCTCTGCTGAAGGAAGCCTTTGATCTCTTTTGTTTTCCTTTGCTTTGGTAGTGTCTTCTAAATGCTGCTGCAGAAGAATGCATATACTTATAGCCATAAGCATCATCTGGGAATTTCAGCATTACAGAGACATTACAAAATATCCTGTTCATATTAGGTAACCTGTACAGTATATTTGGAATCCTTTAAGAGGTAGTTTGTCCTTCCAATAAGATAAGCTAATTTTAATGGTTCTATTTTGAATACCATTCATCATTTAGTATTACAGATAGTTATAATCTCAAAGTCTGTCTCCTACTGTCTATAGAAAGGAAGCAAAAGATCAGTATACTTAATAAAAATGGTTTTCATTTAAAAAATCCAAGCTAGGCATACTGGGCACAAAGCACTCCTAGCACTTAGAAGGCAGAGGCAAGAGTAGCTTGAACTCAAGACCGGTTAGGCTACATAGTAAACTTAAGATCAGCTTGAACCATTTTAGTGAAACGCTATCTCAAAACAAAATAGCCAGGCACCAGTGGCTCAGTCAAGGAAGCTGAAATCTGAGGACCATGGTTCAAAACTAGCCTGGGTAGGAAAGTCCATGAGACTGTTATCTCCAATTAGCCAGAAAAAAGGACAGAAGTAGAGCTGTGGTTCAAGTGGTAGAACACCAGCCTTAAGAGGAAAAAATGAAGGGACAGCATCTAGGCTTCTAGTCCAAGCCCCATTACTGGCACCAAAACAAAACACTGATTTATTTTGTAATTTTAGGAAAATAGCTAAATATGGAAAGTGGGTTTTTTTTGTTATTTCTAAAAGTTTGTTTTAGGAGGGTGTTTTTAGGGTACCGGTTGTGTACATCAAAATTTGAAACCATTTCTGGATTATCTCAATGTGTAAGCAAAGCAAGATTTAGACAAACACATCCAGGAGCATTCATTTCTCTTCCCGTTTTATCTGTGGATTCCTTGCTTCAACATTTCTTGTAATGAGGCTCAGATAGCTCCTTGTTCAGGGCCAAGACCCCAGGTTGTGTTTTGTTTCTTTTAAATTGTAACTATAAAGGTAATGTACAGAGGAGTTACACAAGTCAGATAATGAGTACATTTCTTTTTAGAAAATGTCACCCCTTCCCTTGCTCTCCTAGTTTTTCCCTCCCATCCCAACCCACAAGTTATATGGTTCATTTTCAACATGGTATCTAGTGAGTATCACTGCCGCATTTGTTCACCCCGTGTTCTTCCATGTCTGTGCCTGACTTACGCTGCCAAAGACAGGTAAGTAGACAAAGGACAAAAAAGAAAAGAAAGCAGAAACAGTAGTGAAGAAAACAACAAAACCCTGTTTCCATTTCCTGGAGTTCATTTCTATACATTTATTTGATTTGATCAGATGCCATAGATAGGCATTGTGCCTTTGTGTTAAGGCCCCAGATGGCATTCTGAATGCTAGTGGCCTCTAGGGTGAATGGCACCACTGGGCTCTTTACTGATTAAAACAACTTTGTGAGGCTGGGCACATGTAGCTCAAGCCTATAATCCTAGCTACTCAGGAGGCTGAGATCTGAGAATTGTGGTTCCAAGCCAGCGTGGGCTGGAAAGTCTGTGAGAGTCTTATGTCCAATTAATGATCCAAGAAGCAAAACAAAACAAAACACCAGAAGTAGATCTGTGGCTCAAGTGGTAGAGCCCCAGCATTGAGGTGTAAAGGTAAGGGGCAGCCCCCAGGCCCTGAGTTCAAGCTGCAGTACAGACACTCATACAAAACAAAAACAACAAGAAGAAATCTTTCTACCTCCTTCGTGTGTTTTATGAAGATGACAGGCTTATTGCAGCCCTGAGGACTTTTACTGCTTGTTCCTCTGAGAGGAATTATCACCCCTCTAGTTTGCTGATTGGTTGAATCCTTTTTGGCAGTTAAGCCTCAGCTTAAATGTCCCCTCTTCAAAGAGACTTCTTTGACAGCCCACTGTGAATCAGTGCTTTCCAGCTGTCTTTATTCCCTGGCTGGGTTCTCTGTTCATTTCACAGGATCATCGTCTGGTGTGCTTTCCTTGCTCATCTCTGATGGGAACTAGGGGCCAGTCTTTTTGCTTGTGTCTCTTTCAGCATGTGAAACTGTGTTGCCACAGTGGAATTTGCAGTCAGTATTTGTTGAGAAAGGACACAAATGAATGCCTTTTCTATTGGCTTATTTAAAAAATTTCCTTTTTACTCCCTAACTTCTTCCCTTTCTTCTGCCTTCCTTTCCCTTCCCCCTCCTTCTCCTTTTTCTCCTGTCATACATGAGGAAAGCCCAGTCTTAATATCTGTCTCAACAAATGTTTTTGTATTTTTGACATTTTTATTTATTTTATTTTTACTGGTAAGATTCTTCTGGGAGAAAGGGAAAGGCCCTTGTCATTCTCAGACTCTTGAGAGGTGACTGTTTCAGTGTATCTACTGCCTATCAGATACTTGTCAGAGCTGGTAGAGCCTTGTCACAAAGCAATTAGCAGGTAGGAGCCCTGGCTGCCGCCAGCTGCTGCATCCTGCTCCAGTCAGCCTGCTTCCCCAGGGACGGCCGCTGTCAACCTAGCAAAGTGAAATTGCCTCCTCATAAACCATTTTCTCCAGCAGTGTTAAACAGAAACAAATTCTGGGTTTATAAAATGAGTTAAAATGTGTCAACAGAAAAGAACAGAATAATGGTCTGCTGCTGTAATTTGAATTCTCCAGTCAAGGCAGGAATATTTATTTTCAGAAGAGATGACATTGAAACCACAGGACTTTTAGTTGTGTTGAAATGACTTTATTACACCCAAAGGGTAGATTGAATAACTTGATTTATCAGTATTGGTGAGAAAGGGAAAATTGGTGTAGTATAATACGTGTGTGTGTGTGTGTGTGTGTGTGTGTGTCTGTCAGTCCGTCCTTCAGTCAGTCCGTCCGTCAGTCTGTCCGTCCTGGGGTTTTAACTCTGGGCCTGGGCACTGTCCCTGAGCTTCTTTGCTTAAAGGTTGAGCCACAGCTCCACATCTGGCTTTTTTGATAGTTAATTGGAGTTTGGTAGTTAATTGGTAGTTTTCTTGTTCTGGAGTGGCTTCAAGCCATGATCCTCCTGAATGGTTAGGATTATAGACACAAATCACCAGCACCCACTGTGTAGTGCAGCTTTGACCCTTAGAGCTTTGGAGTCTTTAAGACTTTGCTTTTCATTCTTAGGAAGGGGGCAAGCATTTTGTGAGTGAATGTTACAGTGATTTCTTTTTCTATTTCTTTTCTATTTCATTTTCCTAGCTGTTAATTGATCAATATGGGATTTCTTTGGGGGCTTTAACACTGGGTCTGGGCACTGTCCCTGAGATCTTCAGCTCTAGGCTACTGCCCTACCCCTTCAGCTACAGCGACACTTCTGGTTTTCTAGTGGTTAATTGGAGATAAGAATCTCATGGACTTTAGTGCCTAGGCTGGCTTTGAACCACAATCCTCAAATCTCAGCCTCCTGAGTAGCTAGGATTAAAGGCATGAGCCACCAGGCCCGGCAACCAAGTAACCACTAGAAAACTGGAAGGAACCCTGTGGCTCAGGGGGTAGAGTGCTAGCCTTGAGCTTAAAAGCTCAGGGACAATGCCCAGGCCCAGAGTTTTTAAGCCTCATAAGCAGGCCAGGGCCGGGGTGGGGGGGGGTGTGTGGAAATCTCACAGACTTTACTCCCCTGTGATTCCTCAGATCTCAGCCTCTGGAGTTGCTAGGATTATAGGTGTGAGCTATCAGTGCCTGCTAGCATGGAATTCCTCATGCAGATGCAGGCCGGGTACTATGGAGAGTGGGCTGGTGTGACCCCTGGCTGGAGTGGCAGCTGAGCCTCGCTGTCACTGTCCCCATTGTGGAGGGCTGCATGCCGTCCATCACCACCGCAAGAACACTACTGAGCGCAAGGCCTCTCTGACTCTGGCGTCCTTGTGAAAAATTGTTCAGGCAGACCGCTATGGTAAGGTGGGAACTGTCTGTGTTACATGTATCGCTGCAACTTTTTAAAATATCATGAGGGGGCCAGGAGTGTGGCCTAGTGGAAGAGTGCTTGCCTAGCATGCACGAAGACCTGGGTTTGACTCCTCAGTACCACATACATAGAAAAGCTGTGGCCCAAGTGGCAGAGCGCTAGCCTTGAGGAAGAAGACCAAGGACGGTGTTTAGGCCCAGAGTTCAAGCTCCAGAGGTGGTTTAAAAAAATAAAATATGAGGAAGAACATCCGTGTACCACCTAAAGTAAACTAATGTTAGAGTTAATTTACAGTAAGTGTTAATTTCATATTAGCCTAGGTTATTAGCACAGAGAGAAATTATGTGGTTTTCGGAATCTACTTGATGTAGAGATGTGTGCATCCATCCCCCCCCCTTAGTCTAGAGTTATTTTTTGTTTTAGGAATTTGTGTAGGAGGGGGGAGTCAGGGAGGGGGAAGAGGGAAGTAGAGAGAAGGGGGGCTTTTTTTTTTAGATGCACATACAATTGAGATTAGATTATTTATATAGTATTGCATTGCTACCCTTTTAAGGATACTCAAGCTTAGAAAGGTTTAATTATTTAAAGGGTGACCCTGTTTGGAGAATAGACTTCCCTTTTATAGATTTCTTAGTGCTCTTTAAGCCTCCCTTTCTATTTTTGTAGGTTATTTATAGGTTAAGTCAGATGATCTGTATCATTCAAAGCAGGGGGGAGACTGGTTTCTCCTTTAGCAGGCAGGTGACTCGACAGGGAGAAGGGAGGTTCGACCTAATTACCTGTGCTGATGAACACGGCAGGTTCTGCCAGAAACGTGAAGCTGTCAGATCTTTGGGAATTTTCTGTGGCCTGAATTAAATGGGTATCACAGGGGACTGCAAGGTTTAGAGAAGGCTACTTCCACTGTCTGCTCTCTAATTGTGCATGCCAAATTGTTACCGCTGATTTGATTATCATTGCTTATTTTATATATCTTTTCTCTGCCCTGTTTCTGTCAACTAGAAAAGGAAAAAAAGGCTTCAGTCTCCTGTTCTACACATTTGAAAAAATAACGACCTCTTTCTTCTCCCAGGATTATATATTATAGGTTCCAGAAAGCTCTGTAATGATACTTCCGATTCAGATTATTTTTCTATCAACACCCTGAAAAATTTATGACATGGCGAAGCACCATTGATAGATTCACTTGTTGTTTAATGAATATCATCTCATAGGCCAGGGAATTGATTTTAAAGACTGAGTCTTTCTGCATTTTTTTGCTCTGCTCTGGAGAGAGAGAGAGAGAGAGAGAGAGAGAGAGAGAGAGAGAGAGAGAGAGAGAGAGAGAGAGAGAGAGAGAGGAGAGAGAGGAGAGAGAGGAGAGAGAGGAGAGAGAGGAGAGAGAGGAGAGAGAGGATTTTCATTTCATCTTATATACATTTTTTGTGCCTGTACTGGGGCTTGACTCGGGGCCTGAGTACTGTCTCTTAGTTTTTTTTGCTCAAGGCAGGTGTTCTAATTTAGCCACACCTCCACTTCCAACTTTTTGGTGGAGACAGGTAGAGATAAGAGCCTCAGACTTTCCTGCCCAGGCTGTCTTTGAACCATGATCCTCAGATCTCAGCCTTCTAAGAAACTGTACTTATAGCTGTGAGCCACTGGTGCCTGACTTGATGGAGTGGGTCATGGTTTTAAGATGACATTTCTTCACCAGGACCAGTCCATCCTTGGTAAAGATTTCATACTGCAGCTTGTGAGGCCAAACTGCTCATTGCACCTGTCATCCTAGCTACTCCCAAGACTGCAGTGGTTGACCCTCTGATGTTAGCTAAGAAATGGAGATCTGTCTTTCTAGCTCAGAGGAGAGCCTCTGATGATTAATGGTCAAGGTTTGAACCCAGCCTGAGTAGAAAAATGCACAAGACTCCACCTCCAAAATAACTAGGAAAAAAGCCAGCTGGCATCATAATTCAAGTAGTAGAGCACCAGCTGTGCATGCAAGCTGAGCAAGTGCCAGGTCTTGAGTTCAAATGCTGGTGCCAGCAAACACACAGAAAAACCCAAATAGCCCGACACACGTAGCAACACCTCCACTTCTGGCTTTTTGCTGGTTAATGAGGTAAGAAGCTCTCAAATTTGTCTGCTTGGGCTGACACTGAACATGATTCCCAGATCTCAGCTTCTTAAGTAGCTAGGATTACAGATGTGAGCCACCAGGGCCCAGCTCAAAGTTATGAGAACTGTAAAGCAAGCAACGTGACTGAGAGGTAAAAGGTGGTGGAGAGATGGGGTTGATGGAGAGGGGAGGAAAGGTCTAATTGGAAAGGTTCATTGGAAGCACAAGTTGAAGGTTGCATTAGGCAGTGGTTTACCCTCTGATGTTAGCTAAGAAATGGAGATCTGTCTCTCTAGCAGAG
This sequence comes from Megascapheus bottae, assembly GCF_031878675.1. Lineage (NCBI taxonomy): Eukaryota > Metazoa > Chordata > Mammalia > Rodentia > Geomyidae > Megascapheus > Megascapheus bottae. The sequence goes on along the minus strand of NC_143538.1, from coordinate 1,569,191 downwards.
GAGAGTCTCCGATGATTAGGGGAGTGACCTGGCCCAGCAAAACTTGGTCTTGTTTTGCAGTTTGGTATAGGTCATGCTTTTTAAGTACATTACATGTTTGTAGTTGTGCTTATTCTATAAAACAGCAAAATAATGTCATAGCCTGTTGGATGCACTTAAGTCCATTAATGAAAATATAAATGTGATTTGTTTCTTTTTCATGAAAATAAGAGAAACATCTTCTATTTTAGATTTTGAAGACATTTAAAACATGGGTGAATTTTGTAGTCTTAAGGCTTCATGAGTCTGTATCATTTAAAAAAATTACTTTTGCTGGGCTTCTATGGCTCATACTTGTAGTCCTAGCTACTCAGGAGGCTGAGAGCTGAGGATTGAGGTTCAAAGCCAGCCTAGGCATGAAAGTCTGTGAGACTCTTCTCCAGTGAACCTCCAGAAAACTTGAAGTGGCACTGTGGCTCAACTTGATAGAGTGCTAGCCTTCAGCTGGACAGTGCCCAGGCCCAGATCAGATCTCAACTTAGCTAGGATGGTTGGTGTGAGTCCTTGATACCCTGCAGGAAAGCTTTATAGGATGTGCATATACTAATGGTCCAGTCAAGAGGCTGGAGTCCTTGGGGGCTGTGGTAAAGTGATCCTCTGCCACTCCCCTGGGGAGGAAGCTTCCTTTCTGGGATGTGTGGGCCAGAAGCTGGGTGGGGGAGCCACCAGTATTCCAGATATCTGAACATCTTGAAATCAATCTCAACTCATGTTGTCGGAGCAAACGATGTCCAAGGTGTGTTTTTCTTTTCTTTTTCCCTCCGCAAGGTGCTTACAATTTTAAGTCTTAAGAGAATGAGTATGGGAAGTAGTGCTGTGGCTCAAGGGGTAGGGCAGCACCTTTGAGCTGAAGAGATCAGGGACAGTGTTCAGGACCAGCGTTCAAGCCCCACATCTGACAAAATAAAAAAAGAGAATGAGTATGTTCTCTAATTTCTAGTCATTTTATGTTTGCTTTTGGAATAATATTGCATTTTCTTTTAAAGTCGTTTTAATTATTCTGATTGTACAAGAAGGAAAATCGAGCATATGTATAGATTTTTGTTTTTTTCATTTGGTACAGTGGTCACATAAAAGAACCCAGCAATACTCTATTTCTAGTTCAGCTTTTCTGTTAAACAGTACTATTTATTTAAGGTCTCAGTTTACTTCATTATTGTTGGCATGTAACATTCTACTAATGCATAATATTGGTCACTGTCACAATAGTGATAAAAAGGAATTTGTTTTATATTTATCTTCCCTTATTTATATGAAATATGGGTGCTAAAGAAATATGAACAGATGTTCAGAATACATTAGAGTCCAGTTCGAGTTTTTATTTTATTGGCTTGGGAATTTACTGGGTTATATCTTTATTTAACTGTCTGGTTTCAGTTTAAATCAACCCGTACCCCAAGGATAGATTACTTAATTTAGAATCATAATTTGATGAATCTTAAGAACCAGTTTAATTTTGCATCTAAATATCTATCTGATTCTTATTGAAAGAAACATCAGTATACCATTTACCCTCAACTTGGTAATCTTTCCAAAAGCCTCATTACCTTTTACTTTTTTCAAAGTATAATTCCTCTAACAGTATTATTTATTATTGTGGAAAATGAAGAGCCATGTAAGAAATGTTTGGATATTCTTGGCATAGTCTAAGGCTTGCTTTAAATGTAAATGATAGTCAAATATATTCCACTCAGTATTCTTGGATACAGTTTATTGTTGAATCTGTGTACTCAAGGCAAATAATAATGGGCTCAATTGGGACTATTTTGCCTTACTAAATCTAATTTCTGAACAGTTTGAATATAGTGCTTCTATCTGCTTCTAGTGTGTGCTCATTTGTCACCTGTAAAGGTTTTTTTTTAATGCATTTCATGTGTCATGCCACTTCCCCAATAGAATAGTTCAAAGATGAAGATTACACTGGGGAATGAGGCGCTGCCCAGGCCCTGTGCTCGGCTCTGGAGCCCCAAGTGCTGCTTTGGGCCTCAGGTAGGAGTTGTGTGCTGAGGGATTTTCCTGTGTGAAGGTGAAGCATAGCCTGCAGCCACTCCCCCTGCTCAGAGCAAGAGAAAAAAGGCACACTGCTGTCCTTAGCAGGTGCAGCCAGCTCTCCTGTGGACATACTTCTTCGTGTCCTTCCTTTGATCTCTCCTAATTTAAAATTGCCATGTTCACTCTTCTGTTTGAAAGATTCCCAAGATCCACAGTATTAATGGTTTGTCATCACAAGACAGTAATTGGAAATGTTGGTTATTGATGTTTTTAAGAGTCTCCTTTTATCAAAGTTAATGTACCAGTGATGTTGGTGGTGCCATCTTCTAACACCCAAGTGAATGTGTGTGTGTGTGTGTGTGTGTGTGTGCGCATGCGTGTGCACACATGTGTGTGCATGTGAGTAGAACAGGGAAGGAATGTCAAGTGTCCAGGATAGAAAATGGCTAATATAGAAATGATAGCAGAATACTTCTCTTGCAATTTAGAATGTTTGGAAACAACTTGAATTTAGCAGTGTTAGGTTTTTCCTCCCTTCTTCTCTTTCTTCTTTCCCTCTCTATTTTTTATCTTCTTTTTCTGAGACTGAGGTTTGAATTTTCAGGGCCTCATGCTTACTAGGCAGGCCCTTAACCACTTGAGCCATACCCCAGTCCCATATTTTGTTGGCTAGAGTGAACACTTAACTACCCGGGGCCTACTTTAGACTTTGATTGCCCTACTTATTTCCTGCGGGAGTACAAAGGTACACCGCTGTGTCTAGCTTATTAGTTCGGATGGAGTCTTACTAATTAACTTAACCCAGGCTAGCCTCAAACTGCAGTCCTCCCTGTCTTCACCTCCCAAGGAGCTGGCTATGTACAGGAGTGTGCCTCACGGCCTGGCATGCCAGACTCCTAATCTAAAGAACCAGGAGGAGCCTCGGATCATTTGTTTTTTGTTTTTTAAATCGTGCCTCTTCTCTTTTTTGTTCTTTCTGTTAATGTATGTTTGTGGGTTTTTTTTTTTCTTGTAACTGTAATCTCTTCTTCAAACTATACTATCTTCATAGAACTAAAATTTATGTTGACTATGTTTCAGGAGGAACTAAACTCTTGTCAAAAAATTTTTATCAGTGTGAGAGCGAGGCGTGAAAACAGTGGGTAGGACGCAGCTGGAACTCTCGGTCCATGTCTGAAAAGTCATCATTTAACTTAAAAGCTGAGAAGAAAAAAAAAAATCACTTTTTATAGTATCGAGGGAAAATAAATCCAGAGGTCTCACGTGCATCCTTTCAAAATGAGTTCCAAAATAGAAAAATAGTGCTTCCTTCTGAGAACTCTGCTTTGCCAAGAAAATGCAGATTTTCCTCGGTTAGCTGCTTCTTCCACTGGCATCTCTCCTGCACAGCTCAGCTCTACCTGGCCACTGTGTGCTAACTCTGACAAACAGTGTCAGTGAATCCTGGTGGCTCTGTTTATTCAGAATGGGAGGTGGGGACTGAATTTAAGTTGATAATGCCACTGCTGTGAAGTAATGATCTTATCTGCAAACACCAGATAGGTCAGATACTTTAGGGTTTTCTATGTGGGCTATAGATACACTATTAGAAATTAATTTACCATTTATGAAGGAGGCACTAGCTGCTTAAGAGGTGAATGCAATAGGACAAGGCCAGCGTGGGCCAAAGGTAGTGAGATACTGTCTAAAAAACTCAAGCCAATAAAAGCAAGTGTTGTGGGCGTCGCTTCAGTGCTAAATCATTTGCTTGGCATCTGCCAGGAGATCCTGGGTTCAATCCTTGTATCCATTGTGAAAACCAGGCTGCACATACCTGCAGATCGATTGAACAGTCGATTTGTCCAGCAGAAGAAACTATTGAGTTCATTTTCCATAGCCAGAAAAAGAAGTACCAGGATAATGAAGACAGGCACTCACTAAGGTGTTTTAATCCCCAGGTCTGAAACCAATAAAGTGCAGAGGCCTAGTACAGATTGCTGGGGTTGATATGCTTCTAGTTTATTTTGTCAAACAAAACATTGGAAATAATATTGCTGTAAACAGCGATATACATCATCTCTGTAGTGTTTGCAGTGATTATTAAATATTTTTGTAAACATATCCCTCAGCCTCACTTTGTACAGATCTCTTTAGGACACAAATCAAATGTTTCTTCTTAAAATGGCGATGGAGGAAGCAGCTGGGAATACAAAGGCCTTTACAGTGCTGGGCTAAATATCTGATCATGGGATTCTGAACCAAGTGATTTCTCTTTAGTAGGGACTCCCAGAAGTAGGAGAAGACTAAGGGCACGACTTTCCTTAGTGACAAGAACACTAGAGGCAAAAGGAAATAAGATCATGAGGCCTAGTTCATAGCTGATGGAAAGAAAGCTGGGATTTCCTGTTCCCTCTTAGCCCTGTTTAATTATGGTATGTAGAAGAGGACAATTACACGAGGAACGGATAAAATGTGGAATCTGGTCTGAATTGTCATTTACTGGCTCACAATTCACACACTCCAGGTCTGGCACTATTCCTTATCTTTTTCTCTCAAGGCTGGCACTTTACCACCTGAGTCATTGCTCCACTTCCAACTTTTTGGTAGTTAGAAGTTCTCAGACTTTCCTGCCTGGGACTGACTTTGAACTGTGATCCTCAGATTTCAGCCTCCTGAGTAGTTAAGATTACAGGAATGAGCCACGAGCACCTGGGTAAAATAGGAAACTTTTTGTGTGGTACTTGTCAGCCCAGCTTTGAGCTTAAGTTTCATTTGTAACAGCATCTTCTCTAATAATTTGCCCACCCCCTTACCCTTTCCCCTCATTGTAACCCTTGCTGCAAGGTTCAGGAGCAGGAAAGGTCCTTGTGTAATGTAAATAAGTATTTAATTAGGTCTAATGCCAGTGCTACTGCAGTGAAGTGAGACTGAGAGGTTTAACCAGCCACAAAAGCTATTTACTGCTTCGTAAAGCTCAGTGCTCTGTGTCATAAATATTATTACTGCTCGAGGACTTCAGAAAAGCAATGCAATATCAAAACTGATTTTCCTGTGCTGTTTAAGAGTGCAAGGTTTTACTCCTAATAGAACTAGTAATGAAGCTGATATTTAGGAGACACATACCTAACTGAAATGTATTCACTGGAACGTGGTCAGAAGAGCCTTAAATACAAATGAGGAGTCTGTAGAAGATAAAAGAGAAGGCTTTACCTCTAAGTCTGAAGTTGGGTGGATGAATATGTCACTTAGTATTGGAAAGGATGCTTGGAACTCCCACGGCGGGGTGAGGGCTAGCAGACACTTGCCGTTCATTAGCTTTTGTTCTTACAGCAGTCCCAGAATCTTGGTTGGCTTCCATTTTACAAATGAGGACATAGAGGCTGGGAGACATGAAGTCACACTGGTGTGCTGGTTGGGTCTATATTTATCAGATGAAAGTTGACATTAATATAGCCGCTGTAAGTATCTGCTAAGCAGCCATGAGTGTACCTGAAAAGTTAAATTGTGCCATGTGCCATCATTATACTTTTTTTTTTTTTTTTTTTTTTTTTTTTTTGCCAGTCCTGGGCTTGAGCTCAGGGTCTGAGCACTGTCCTTGGACTTTCTCAAGGCTAGAGCTCTACCACTTGAGCTTCAGCACCACTTCTGGCTTTTTTCTATGTATGTGGTACCGAGGAATCGAACCCGGGTCTTCATGCATGCTAGGCAAGCACTTTAACCACTAGGCCAAACTCCCGGCCCCATCATTATACTTTTAACCTTTTATTTTACCTTCAGCATTTATTCATGAGCTGGTATATTCCTAACACTCATTAAGGATTATGAGGAATGTCAAGAAATAAGAGGATCTTATATTTCCCTCTGACTTTCCAAAGTAAATATCCCAGACTTACAATACACAAAAATTAAGAGCAGAATCAGAGAGCCAAGGTTCTTTTCCCCAATATTTTGTGTCTGCCAACCTATTTCCAAAACCAGTGCCCAGGCCCTGAGTTCAAGCCCCTTCTGTTGAGATGAGGGAGGGGCATGGACAAGCTCAAAGGCCTGTCCAGTCAGCATCCCAGCTGCCAAGAGTGAGTTCAGGAAAAGGGATTGCTGGTGAGTTAGGAATGCTTTAATAAAGAGGGGAGTACTGCAGTGAGAACAGAGAGGCAGCTGGCAGGAGCTGCTGGAGTGAGTGGGGTGGGGGTTTCAGGTAGTCTCTGGGCAAGGCTGAGGGAAGCCAGTGAGTACCCATCCAAGGCAGGGCTTCAGTTGTGATACGAATGTCTTTGGGGTCCATATTTGTAGATTGCTTACATCTGCTCCTTACATTGGTAATGCTTTCAAGAGGACTCTTAAAAACAGTGTTAGCTGTTCATGCTTTCAAATTGTCAGCTGGGTGCCAGTGGCTCTCCTGTAATCCTAGCTATTCAGGAGGCTGAGATCTGAGGCTCGCAGCCCAAAGCCAGTCCAGATATCCATGAGCTTCTTATTGCTAGTAAACTAGAAAAAAAAACAAAAAAAACAGGAGTGAAGCTAAGGTTAAATAGTAGAGTACTAGCCTTGAGTGAAAAAGTTAAGAAACAGTGCCCAGGTCCTAAGTTCAAGCCCCAGTACTAGTACACACACACATGCATATTTATAATTATATTTATATTTGATACCCAACTATCAAATGGCAATTTCTGGCCATCATGTCCATTTTACACTTGAAGAAGCCAAGGCCCAATTAATTATAATGGGCTTAATGGCAGAGTCCATAAGTATCAGACCTGGGATTTGGCTTGGCTATTAAATTATATTTTCTATCGCAAAGCTCTTGTTGAAAAAGACATAGAGGTTAAAGATAAAAAAAATAATTTCTCTTTTCATCGGTTATTTTTCTTCATTGTTTTGGAGGGGTGATTGGAGAAATAGGTAAATAGGAATATCTGAGATGGACTTATGGATAGCAATTTATTTAGGCAAAGCCTGTGAAACTTTTTGGAAGTCTTGTAAAGTCACTTAATTCCTGAAGATATTTATGTAGCCGTCACCTTTATACTGTATAATCCAGTGTGGGGATAGCAGATTTCATAAAAAGCCTTAAAGTGTGAGGCAATGGGTAATAGAGTTTGTGAGCTCAGATTTATTCCAGCGTTCTTCTTCTAACTGGCCTTTTAACTGGAGTGAAATTGATGGAGAAAGCAGGAAGTTCTGGCGGTTTTGGAGTTGGGATGCCTTTGGTTGGCTGTGATTATCATAATGGATTTCAACCTTGAAACTGAGCCCCATATGACAGAGGAAGCAGATGAGACATAAGAAAATGCCAGAGAGACAAAATAACCTTCAGCTACTCTATAAAAGGAATGATTAAGCAGTTCAAAATGTAAATGCCAAATGCTCTCACACAGCCATTTCCTGGGTTTTTAAGTGAGAAATCACTGTTCTTTTTCTGGGTCCAGCGATGCACTCTGGTTCCTAATGGCTCAGGCAAGTATCTATCTCCACTCTTGCCTCAGAGGGCAGGGAAGGTGCAGGCGAAACATGGTATCTTCTCATATGCTTGTATAGGGGGTTCCCCATGAAAATGCCATGTGGACATCTAATGTGTTTTGAGTAAGTTTATTGCCTCTGTTATTGTTTTCCTTTCATCTCCTCTCTCCCTTTAAACAATAACCACTTTCCCAGATGCTAACTGCTCAGACTGAATTCTGAGGCTTATGGTTCAAAGCTGGCCTGGGCAGACAAATCTGAAAGACTCATTAGCTACCAAAAAGCTGGAAGTGGAGCTGTGGCTCAACTAGCAGAGCACCAGCCTTGAGCAACAAAGCTAAGTACAGCGCCCAGGCCGAGTTCAAACCCCACAACTGGCAAAACAACAACAACAAAAACTCCACAGTGATGGAGGCAGGGCATTAATGGCTCCCATCTGTAATCCTAGCTACTTATGAGGCTGAGATCTGAAAATAAGGTTGGAGTCCAGCTCCAGCAGGAAATTCTATGCAATTCTTATCTCCAGTGAACCACCAGGCAACCAGAAGTTGAGCTATGGCACAAGTGGTACACTGCCTTTGAACACAAAAGCTCATGAACATCACCCAAGCCCTGAGTTCAAGTTCCATTTTACACACACACACACACACACACACACATGATGGTTTGTGTCAAAGGATCTTAGACACTAACTGAAAGATTTCCAGTGGTTAGAGCTGGGACAGTTTGGGCCACAAAATAAAGGGGTGTTGAGGTGACTCCTGGTATAAATCCCCCAAGGTCATCCTTGGGGAAACGGGCCAATTGCCCATGTAGAAGAATTGCAAGTCACTTCTGTCGCTGTGCCTTCCTCAAGAGGCGGGCAGCTCCCCATTCCTTTAGCTGGACTGCTCATACTGCCTTTTCTTAGAAGAGCACAGTGTATTCCAGCAGAGCTGCCAGATGGACTCGTCGTCAAGACAGTTAGCACGGCCAGCCTCCCTCGTGATAAGTGTGAACAGCGCTTCACCTGTGCGCTCTCCCCTTCTCTTCCAAAGAGAAGACACACATGCCCCAGTGTGACATGAAGCTGATTAAATCACAGCCTTACGAGTGAGCTCAGTAGTAATTCTCAGAGCTGTCAGGCCATTACTGCAGGCGGAGTGGTACTCTCTGCTCCTGGACCCTGGCGTGGACTGCATTTGGAACAAGCGTCTTTGTAGATAGACTTGAGGCTCTTGAGATAACTCATCCTAGAACATCTGAGTGGACTGTGAGATGCAATGAGCCACAGCTGGGTGACTCCCTCCCTCCCCTTCCCCACTTCCTTTGGAAGGGTGATAGCTGATGGCTCCATTCTAGACTTCTGTTTTCATATGTGTGTGTATATGTATGTATGTATATATATATGTATATATGTATATATGTGTGTATGTGTGTATGTGTGTATATATATATATGGGTGTTTCAGCAGCCACAGGAAACTAATACTGTCTTTAAGAACAAGGAAGGTCTGCGCTTATTCAGGCAGCACCAGCCACCTTGGGGCCATGTGCAAGGATGACACACACATTTATTCAGGCAGCACCAGCCACCTTGGGGCCATGTGCAAGGATGACACACACATTTATTCAGGCAGCACCAGCCACCTTGGGGCCATGTGCAAGGATGACACACACATTTATTCAGGCAGCACCAGCCACCTTGGGGCCATGTGCAAGGATGACACACACATTTGTGAAGCCATCCTTATTTTTTTTTTTTTTTTGCCAGTCCTGGGCTTGAGCTCAGGGCCTGAGCACTGTCCTTGGACTTTCTCAAGGCTAGAGCTCTACCACTTGAGCCTCAGCACCACTTCCGGCTTTTTTCTATGTATGTGGTACCAAGGAATCGAACCCGGGTCTTCGTGCATGCTAGGCAAGCACTTTAACCACTAGGCCAAACTCCCGGCCCCCCATCCTTATTTTTTAAATGCATCATCTATAAGTTGTAAATAACACAGTGAAACCCCTTTGTCCAACTGATTTATGCAATGCAATTTTAAATAAAAATACAATAGAGAAAAGAACAAGGAAGCTCTAAGAAAATGTCACATCCAGGAGTAGCTAGAGGAGACTAATGTAACATGCTCTCCTCACTAGGATCCTCAAGGAGGAACTGACATTAAAGGGAAACTGAGGAGAGCTAAACAAAGTATGTACTTTACTTACTAATCTCCGTATGTCTGTTGGCTCATTCATTGTGAGCAGGATGTACCAGCTGTGAGAGATGACCATGACCAAAGAAGAAACTTGGGGAGGAGCTCATGAAGCTTTGGCATTTCCATCTTCTCCTTGAAATAAAAGCCAATGACAAAGTTAATAGGTAAAAAGTTTGGCAGGAATGGGTGGTGTGCAGTCATTGTGTTTCCTCACCCAGTACTTCCTAATTGCAAAGAAAAAAAGGGGAATTAGACCAAGAGAGACCTGGCAGATTCTCTCCCTAATCAAGTGATGAAATTACCTTTCCTAATAATGAGACACATTATAATCACGGATAACTGGAAGGGTGCCCCGGGAGAGATACGCGATTGCTCCTCTGGCAGTTGTGTCTAAAAAGGCATAACCAAATCCTGATTGTGGGAAATCACTGGAGAACTCTGAATGGAGGTTACTGAGATGGTAATCTTCGAATGTAAGAAAGATTACAAAAGTCAACGGAAACTAGAAGAACTGCTCCAATTTAATGAGACAACAGAAACAGGACAATCAAACCTGATGCATAGAACGTGGTCTAGATTATGATCCTTTGTGTGTCAAGGCATGTGGACTCGTTTTTATGGTTGGAATATACGGTTTTAAAAAGGCTGTTTTTGTGTGCTAGTATCAGGGCTTGAACTGTCAACATTTTTGCTCTTTAGTAGCACTCTACCACTTGAACCACACCTCAAGGCTGACATTTCTGCTTTTTTTTTTTTTTTTTTTTTGCCAGTCCTGGATTGAGCACTGGTCTGAGCACTGTCCTGGAGCTTTCGCAAGGCTAGCTCTCTACCACTTGAGCCACAGCACCACTTCCGGCTTCTTTCTATGTTATGTATGTCATACTGAGGAATTGAACCCAGAGCTTCATGCATGCTAGGCAAGCACTCTACCAGTAGGCCAGACTTCCAGCCTCGACATTTCTGCTTTAATTGGTGTTAGAATTTCATGGATTTTTATGCCCAGGCTGGCTGAAAATCCATGATCCTCGGGTCTCAGCCTCCTGAGTTCCTAAGCAATAGGACATTTAAAAAAAATTAATAATACATATGATCAGAGGTTGTTTACTATGGTTCATTTTGAAATGCTATGACATGATTTTTTAAAAATAAGTAGTAGTAAAACTGCTTCATTGTTTTTTCCTAAACATGGCTAAACCAGGAATTTTTATTTTTCACTCCATATTAGTTTGTTCAGCTGAAATTGCGTAGGTAGAATCTCTGACAGATAGCAACAATCTAATTTGTTGACCTTATTTTAAGATTGTCCAAATTGCTGAATTTAAAAGTGGAAAGCCTATGGGCCGGGAGTTTGGCCTAGTGGTTAAAGTGCTTGCCTAGCTAGCATGCATGAAGACCCAGGTTCGATTCCTCGGTACCACATACATAGAAAAAGAAGCCTGAAGTGGTGCTGAGGCTCAAGTGGTAGAGCTCTAACCTTGAGAAAGTCCAAGGACAGTGCACTCAGGCCCTGAGCTCAAGCCCATGACTGGCAAAAAAAAAAAAAAAAAGAAAAGAAAGAAACAAAAGCCTATTTGTCATCAGCAATACCTTTACACTGAAAACAAAAGATCAGGTGGAGCGTGGGATATGTGGCTCAGTGAGTGGTAGAGTACTAACGTAACACTCAGGAGGCCCTGAGTTTAACACCCCTGTACCAGCCAAGTAATAATCACAATCTTTACATGATCAATTAAAGTACTTAGAGCACAATGGATTGTAGAAATGCTTGCCACTATATAAATGATGAGTCAATTTCAAGAGCTCGGCATTAATTTCTAATTAAAAGAGGAATAAATGCTTTGCCTCTATTTTTTTTTTTTAATTTTCCTGCGCTACTCAGCACAGGATTTTGGATATGCCGTGGATGGAGAAAACTCATAAATCCTGAAATCATCTAGAGGGGAGGGATATAACAGAATTTTTAAACAGCAGTGTCATCTTTTTGCCATTTGACACACTCTCTCCACTGCACTTTTGAGTGTTTGGTTGGAGTCAAGAGTGATGGCCAGCTACAGGCTGTGCAGTTCACATTTCTAGTTCATAAGTGAAACCCTTTTCATCTCAGGTTTTTTTCTTTTATTGTTAGATTTCCCATAGCTGCTAGGAAAACAGAAAACAGAAGTCCTTCCTTGAAATCAATTTTCTTTTTGACTCAAGCTCTCCTCCCCAGCCCTTCCCAAGTCAATACTGAGAGAAGATTGGTTTACCTGGGCTTCTGAGGACTCCATTCTCCAGCCAGCCCCCAGGCATGCAGGCTTCTTGGTTACAGGAAACCACAGCTGCTTCCCGAAGCCCAAGTGGCAAATACTAGTGTGAACTGCCAAAGGGGGCATGACATAGAAGGGTTTTTTTTTTGTCTTACGAAGTCAGTCATTGGGAGTGGAAGTGTGGATCAAGTGGTAGAGCACCAGGCAGAAAAAAAAACGAGCAAGAGAAGGCCTAAGTGCAAGCCCCAGAACTGGCATGAGCACTCATCCACGCATGTGTGCACATGTGTACACACACAGAAATCAAACAGAGGGGAAGCCAGTCACCTCTCAACTAGAGATTTTGAGATTTTTTTAACTAGATCACTTAAATGTCCCACAATTGCCTAGATTAATTTCTAAAACCACCAAAAACACCTGATGTAGCTAAATACTGTTTTTATTTAAAGGTTGCAACCTTTCAATCATAGAACTCTTTTTTTTTTTGTCTATTGTGGGACTTGAACCAGGCCTGGGTGGTGTCCCTGAGCTCTTTAGCTCAAGGCTACCACCTTAACCTGTGAGCCACAGCACCACTTCCAGTTTTTTTGGTGATTAGAGATAACAGTCTCTTGGATGTTAGAGCCCAGGCTTGCTTTGAACCCAGATCCTCAGATCTCAGCCTCTTTGAGTAGCTAAGATTATAGGTGTGAGCCACTGCACAGCCTAACTGTAAGATTTTTTTTTTGAATATCTGAACCAAAAATCCTTTTTCTGTCAAGTGCTGATAATGGCTCACACCTGTAAGTCCATGGAATTTTTAATCTCCAATTTATCACCAAAAAAGCTGGAAATAGAACTGTGTGATTCAGTGGTAGAGTGCCAGCGCTTAGCAAAAAGCTCAGAGTCAGAACCGAGGCCCTGTGTTTAAGCCCTAGGACTGTCACACATACAATTTTTTTTTCTTTTCTTTTTTTTTTTTTTTTTTTTTTTTTTTGCCAGTCCTGGGCTTGAGCTCAGGCCTGAGCACTGTCCTTGGACTTTCTTAAGGCTAGAGCTCTACCACTTGAGCCTCTGCACCACTTCCAGTTTTGTTCTATGTATATGTTACCGAGGAATAGAACCCATGTCTTCGTGCATGCTAGGCAAACACTCTTACCACTAGACCAAATTCCTGGCCAATTTTTTTTTTTTTTTATAATCTGAAGTTAGTCCCTTTTTTCTCTTTCATATACTTATTGAAACTCAATACAGTTTGAAAATATTAGCCAAGAATAATTGGAAAAAAAATGTTTTTAGTGGTCCTGGGGCTTGAACTCTGGGCCTGGGTACTGTCCCTGAGCTCCTTTCTGTTCAAGGATACTGTTCTACCACTGGAACCACAATGCCACTTCCCACTATGTGTAATTGGAGATGAGTCTTTCAGGCTTTTCTGCCCAGACTGGCCTTGAACCACGAACCTCAGATCCAAGCCTTCTGAGTAGCTAGGATTATAGATATGAGTAACTGATGCTTAGCCTAAAATTTTTTATATAACTGTTTTATTACTGTATTTGCTTCTGATGATATTCACCAATGTTATCAGGTTATAGCTTCCAATAATTTATTTGTTGTGCACCTGTGGTACACACACCTGTAATCCTGGTTACTCAGGAGGCCGAGATCTGAGTAATTCCATTCAAAGGGAACCCAGGTAGGAAAGTCTGTTACTTTTTTGTGTGTGGGGTGGGTCTTAGGGCTTGAACTAGGTCTGGGCGCTGTCTCTGAGCTCTACCCCTGGGCCTAAGCATTGTCCTTGAACTCTTCAGCTCCAGGCTACTGAGCTATCCTTGAGCCAAGCCCCACTTCCCTATTTTCTCAGGAGTTAATTGGAGATAAGAGTCTTAAGTCCTTTTGTACCTGCGCTGGCTTTGAACCTTGATCGTCAGATCTGAGCCTTCTAGTAGCTAGGATTACAGGGGTGAGCCACTGCGCCCACAGTCTGTTACTCTTATCCCCAGTTAACCACCAGAAAAAGAAAAAATTACACTGTGGCTCAAAATGGTAGAGGGCTAGCCTTCAGTGAAAAAAGGGACTGTACCAGGCCCTGTATGCTTTATTTTTGTGGCAATGCTGAGGCATGAACTATGCCTTCCTCATTCTTGCTTGGGTTTTTTTCTACCTCACTGAAGAATCCTCTAGTTCCCAAACTAGGACTTTTTAGAACACTATGAATTTTGAGCTTTGTAAAGTTAGTGTGCTTGCAACTTTTTTTTTTTTTTTTTGGCCTGTCCCAGCTTGAGCTTAGGGCCTGAGCCCTGTTCTTGGGCTTTCTCCAGACTAGCACTTTACCACTTGAGCCACAGTACCACTTCTGGCTTTTTTTTCCCCTATGTATGTGGTACCGAGGATTCGAGCCCAGGTCTTCATGCATGCTAGGCAAGCACTCTACCACTAGACCACATTCCCATTCCTGTATTTGGAATTTTTGAAGCAAAAAACCTAGTATGTTTTTCCCCCCGGTTTTCATGTGCCCGGAGTTTAGAGACTTGTAGAAACTTCTCCTGTACTCAGTGAATCCCCTGTGAGAACTGTCGCCTGCTTGACCAGCTAGTGACAAGATGACTGAATTCTCCAGAGAGGTATGTCTCTGTCAGCTCAAGTGACAGTGGCACGATCAGTGACACACTTTGCTGTACTGCCAACATGTGTGGAAGAAAATGCACTTCTTACTTTCAGCTTTGGATAGGGATATTTTACTCTTTACTATGAGAAACAATGGAGGAAACCTTGGCTTCCATTGAAACAAGCATCTTCCAGACTGCACTCCCCATCTCTCCACCCCCACCATGCAGGCAGCAGCTGTCCTGAGTAGCTGAGGGTCTGATTTCCCAAATGAAGATCATCAGAGCTCTTGCAGATTCAATCTGAAATTTAACCAGGAGCCACAACAGAGCGCAGGCTGGACCTGTCACTGGTCTGTTTTTCCAGCTAATCACTTCTAAGTTCACTTTGGGTCATTTTGAATTTAGCTGGAATTCTGATCTTTGATAGGACAATGATCCTAGGATAGTGGCTGTGCTGTAGTACTTGAACCAAGGTTTTGTGTGTGTGTGTGTGTGTGTGTGTGTGTGAGAGAGAGAGAGAGAGAGAGAGAGAGAGAGAGAGAGAGAGAGAGAGACAGACAGACACACACACACACACACACACGCTTCATTTGTTTTAGTCTTGACCTTGGCCTGGGCACTGTCTCTAAAGGTTTCTGCTCTACTACTTGAGCTCCATCTCCACTTCTGGCTTTCTGCTGGTTAATGGAGATGAGAGTCTCACAAATTCTCTGCCCTAAACTGTCTTGGAATCATAATCCTCAAATCTCAGCTTCCTGAGTAACAGTGATTACTGTGCCTATCTGCATTCATTCATTTATTCATTCATTTTCATTTTGTTACGGGGACGTGAACTCAGAGCCTGGGCACTGTCCCTGAGCTTCATTTGCTCAAAGCTAGCACTCTACCACTTAAGCCACAGTATCCCTTCTGGCTTTTTCTGTCTGTGTGGTACTGAGGAATGGAATCCAGGGCTTCATACTAGGCAAGCACTCTACCACTAAGTCACATTCCCAGACCAAGATGTTTCTTACAGACAGATGTGAATGTAAGTTAAGAAATCTTGGCTTCTGTTTGGACTTTTTCAGTTCTGCTTCTGGCCTCATCATGCTGTCTGTGTGGTACTGTGCTGAAACTGCTTGGCCCGCACTCCAGGCTGGGTTTAGCATTAAGATGAGTCAGTTTTCAGTATTAAATAATTCCATGGTAACCTACACAGAGACAAGTTTCTGCTTCAATAACCCAGCAAACAGTGAGTCTTTAGTAATAAGGTTAAGTTTATAAGCGACTGAGGAGTGAGTGGGAATTAATTGGACTTGACAGAAAACCATATTGGTTTTGAAAACAGCTTTTGTCTCCAAATCCAGTAAAGGTGAGGACCAGCCAGTGCTCACTGCAGTTCTCTCGAGATGCTATTGATTAGAACAGTTAGCCTTCTTTTTAGTATCAGTTACTGTTTATGCTGTGCAGGCCATGCCTATATTAATTTAACACCATTGTAAATGAAAATGAACAGCTTTTAGCCAGGTGCCTGTGGCTCATGATTGTCATCCTAGCCACTCAGGAGACTGAGGGTCAAAGCCAGCCCAGGCAGAAAAGTCTGTGAGACTCCAGTGAATCACTAGCAAGTGGTACTGTGGTTCAGAGTGTAGATCTCTGTCCTTGAGCAAAAAAGCTCCGGGACAGCACCCGGGCCCTGAGTTTAAGCCCTATAACCGACAAAAAAGGAAAAAAAAAGGAAAGGAGAAATATAGATAGATAGATAGATAGATAGATAGATAGATAGATAGCTTAATTAAAGCTTAGAGAACAGGACCTGAGGTTATTTCATTCTAATTAATTAACTGTGTACCAGTACTGGGGCTTGAACTCAGGGCTTGGGTCCCTTCCCTTAGCTTTTTTTTTTTTTTCCTTTTTTCCTTCAAGGCTAGCACTATACCATTTCAACCACAGCTCCACTTCTAGCCCAGAATCTCAGGGACTTTCCTGGGTGGGCTGGCTTTGGACTTTGATTCCCAGCTCTCAGCCTTTTGAGTAGCAAGGATTGCAGTTGTGAGCCACTGCCATATGGCTGAGATTGTCATTTATTAAAATAGTTCAAACTAGCAATAGGGTCTGTACCTGTGAGCCACAAGGCTTCCTGGAGGGTCACTGCATTGTAAATCCCATCAAGAATATTAAATCTAGATGAGAACTAATACTCATTGCTTCTACTGTTTGTTATCACTTGGTTTAACTTGGTTTTACTTAGAAGCACTTTAGAACCTTGGCCTACTTTAGTGCTCTTTGTTCATTGGGATTTATTATTAATTGATGCTTTGAGATTTGATGATTCTCTGTGAACCTATTTATTTTGTTTTTCGTGTCTCACTTTTCAAATAATATGTTATATAATGTATAATTGCAACAAGACCCTGACTTTATTTTGTAAAACATTTTTTCCTTAATGAAATGTAGATGTCATATACAGCTGGTTTAGTTTCCTGTAGCAATTAAAAACAAAAATAAAAGCAAGGGGCCAGAAGTTTGGCCTATTGGTAGAGTGCTTGCCTAGCATGCATGATTCCTTGGTACCACATACATAGAAAAAGCAGGAAATGGTGCTGTGGCTCAAGTGGTAGAGTGCTAGCCTTGAGGAAAGCCTAAGGACAGTGGTCAGGCCCTGAGTCTAAGCCTGAGGACTGGCAAAACAAAACAAAACAAAATTAAATCCAAGACCTGAAACGCATTGAAGCACGATTCTCTTGGGTTTGTTTGCCCCAGCTGGCTTGGAACTGTGATCCTTAGATCTCAGCCTCCTGAGTATGATTATAAGTGTGAGCTACTAGTACCCAATTATAATGTAAACCAAAATTTGGAAGATTGAGTGGCAAAAAAAAAAAAAATTCAGGCTTCTTGGTTCCTTGCTTCCATTCTGTCTGGTTGTCTACAGAAAAAGCAGTCACCCTATAGTCTTCTGTGATAAAAGATGTCAAGATACTACAATATGAGAAATTCTCTATTCTCTGGTATTTTTCTTTTTTCAAGCCTCTTATTAAGAAAGAAAATGAGGAAAGTGGAGTTTGTAAGTTATTATACTTAATACAGATTCCTTTATGAGCCTCATCCCTTCTGTTGTAAATACACGGACAGCTCTGTGTGCAGGCACAGACTTGATCGCTAAGTAACAGAAACAGCCCCAGCCCTCCAGGAGATCCGGCCAGCAGAAGGGATTGTGTGACACAATCCAAGTTTGCCCAGGGCTGAGGAAGGCCTTTGTCATGCTGTGCAGAGGGGAATCATATGACTGTCCGGCCTTTGTCCTGCCATGAATGTAGGGCTAATGTCTAGCTCTGCAGCACATAGATTTGAAGCACTCAATTCACACAGGCGATGAGCCAAAAGAAAGAGCCTTGGCCTTGACCTTCTGGAGCCTTTTTATTCATGCTAGACCACCTGCCCCTGAGCACCTTCTTGTGTAGAGAAAGAATGGAACATCCTATTTATTTATGTACACATTTGTACTTAATTGTATTGTCTCAGTGGTTTGTTTTTTCTTGTTCTGTGTGTGTGTGTGTGTGTGTGTGTGTGTGTGTGTGTGTGTGTGTGTGTTCACGCATTCCAGTCCTGGGGCTTGAACTTGGGGGCCTGGGCTTCGCTTGTAGTTCAAGCTGGCCACAGCTCCACTTTAGTGGCTAATTGGATATGAGTCTCAGCTTTTCCTACCCAGGCTGGCTTCAAACTGCGATCCTCAGATCTCAGCCTCCCAGTGCCTAGCTAGTTTGCTATTTTAGATCAGGTAGATGATTCTACATTCCTTAAGCCAGAGGGGTTTTCAAAAAAGTGATTATGAAGAAATAGAGGTGACAGTGACTGACAGCCTCTACACAATCATCTCCTGCACCTCTGAGTGTGATGCTGTTGTCAGGGTTACACACAGAGCAGGAAGGAGGGGGTGGCCGCCAGTTGCTGTTCTGCTTGATATTCTCTTTAGCAAACTTGCAATATTATCAGCCCCTCCTCTCGTAGGGAAATTTATTTTATAATGGTGTTGATGTGTGGGGAGATTTCCTAATCGAGGACTAGCCTGCATGCATTCCTATCTGTCAGTTTGCTTGAATGCAATAGCTCAAAAGGATTTTTTAACCTTTCATTCACAGACATTGGTTCTTATCAGTAGGGGTGTTTAAAAATGACAGATACTATTGCGAAAACGAGAATTACTCATACTTTCTGACATGCCATCAATGTTAGGCTGAAATTACCATTCAGCTTTGCCTCCCCCTTGTGACACCAAGGACAGGCATACATAAAGCACTGCGTAAGGACTTAACACCCCAAAGATGACTCTGGGCTTGTTCACATAGATCTGCTTCTTAACCGCCCTACTCTATGATACACATGTGCCTCGGCTGGCATTTCACAGAGCAAGACAGTGGAATGTTTGAAATAAAAAATGACAGAGACCTCATGTAGAGGGGCTTCGTCTGCATTGGCTTATTAATTTATCTGACACAGCCTTCTAACTTGACCCTCTCCTGACTAGTTCTGTGGCTTTCTCACTGAGATATTCTAGTGAATACTTCCTGTTTTTTATTGCAAGTAGTACATTTTGTGCCATAAGGAGGAGTTATGATATCATTTCTCATTTTGGGCATCTGGCCTTCATCTTCACTGTTCAGAAGAAAATACGATATAAATGTATTTTTCTGTACTGTGGTTAGTGGATTTAAATTTAAAGATCGATATACTTTACTACATTCAGAAAGTAAAATGTTTACACTGGAGGTCTTCTGCAAATTGACCATTAAGATGACTGTATTTTAACTTTTCCCTGTTGTTTTGGAATGACTTAGTTTTGCAATAATAAAAAGTATTTTCTTCTGAGAGTTGCATACATACCTGTATTCCCAGCATTTGGAAGGTTGAGGCAGGAGGAGTGAGAGTTTTAGAAATTTTTGGTTACCTAATGAGATCTTGCTTTAAGAAACAAAACCAGGGGCCAGGAGTTTGGCCTAGTAGTGGTAGAGTGCTCGCCTAGCATGCATGAAGACCAGGGTTTGATTCCTTGGTACCACATATATAGAAAAAAGCCAGAAGTGGTGCTGTGGCTCAAGTGGTAGAACTCTAGTCTTGAGAAAACCCAAAGACAGTGCTCAGGCCCTGAGCCCAAGCCCAGGACTGGCAAAAAAAAAAACAAACAAAAGTTGTTTCTGGGTGCTGGGGTCAAGGGAGGGAGTGTAGGCAGAGATCTGTGGATCCAGGTTCAAAGCCAGCTGGGACTGGCAGTGGAGCCATGGCTCAAGTGGTAGAATGTTAGCTCTGTGCAAAAAGTTTAGGGACAGAGCCTAGCACCTAGACCCTGAGTTCAAGTTCAAGGACTGGAAGAAAAACAGAGTTTTTTTTTTTTTCTGAGATTTACTGGCTTTTGGCCTTAGAGTCTTGTTTTCCTATCCCAAACCAATGGGCTATTATTCTATAGAGGTAGGGTATAATTTGAGAATTTTATGTAAAATTCTTCATCAAGGTAAACTAGGGATACCTTCTCAAACCTTTGAGAATGCGGGTAATGAGTAAAAGATAAAGCTGTCCCCTTAACTTAATTTTTCTGCTGATAGGGTCTCCATGTGCCCAGACTGGCCTCGAGGTGTCAGTCCTCTGCTTCAGCCTCTGCAGAGCTGGGGCTGCAGGCATGGGCCCCCGGTCTCCACTCTCCACACAGGTCCTCCCAGTGGGCTTCTTCCCATTCCCTTACACTGGACATACTCATGTCCACAGAGCAACGGCTGTGTGGCTCCCTGCCTCCATTCTCCAGTGAACTGCGGGGATCTGGGTTCACACTGGTGTGGAGGGGCTGGGGCAGGGGGAAGGCCTGCCAGACTCCGGGCTCCAAGGTCAGGAAGCGTTCCCTTGGGCAACAAGGTGAGACCTGGAATCGACGAGGGGGAGTGTGGCGAGGGTGTGATGGCATAGTGACATGATGACATGGTGACGTGAAGGTGTGATGACATAATGACATGGCACCTGTAATGACATGGCGGTGTGATGACACGAGGGTGTGATGGCAGGGTGGTGTGGTGACTCAGGAGACAGGAGATGAAGCTCAACAGACAGACATGAGCGGCACGCTGGGGAATTTATGTGCCACTTGTGGACGTGGGTTCTGTGAGTGAGTGTGGCCTTTGTGAGTCATTACTTGCCATTGGCAACATTTCGACTTTACATGAATCATTCTGGCAGCTGTTTAGTAGATGCAACGAGAGTTCCAAACTGGCTGTGGTGAGCAACCGGTGTGGACACTGTTAGGAAGGCTGAAATTGAAGAAGTAATAACATGTTTGGGGTAGAAAGCACACAACTGAGGCTGGGCATGGCAGTGCACACCTGTAATCCCAGCTTCCCAGCAAACAATGAGAAGGCTGTGATTCAGTACTTTCCCAAGTTAAAAATGCATGCCCCAGTCTCAAAAACAAGCCAAGCACAAGGGGCTGGGGGCATGATGCTAATAGCAGAGCATCTGCCCAGCAAGCACCAAGCCCTCAGTTCAGATCCCAGCAACCCCCAAAAATGAAAAAAAAAATAAGTGGTACAGCTTCAAGACAAGTGGGGAAGTGTGAAGTGACGTTCCAGGCTGTGGGCCTGCACAGGGGGCCAGACAGGAAGAGACTGTAGGAAAAATGCGCAGCTCTGTTGAGAGACTGAGATTTTGTCTCTGGTGATTCCAGGTGGGGACCTCTGGCAAACAAGCAGAGGTCTGAGGCCCACGTGAGGCGCCCTCTTGTGTGGCCCCTGGGCCCACAAGGGGAGGGCGAAGCCGGCAACTCTAAAGCCCGAAAGGTAAAAGGTAAAAGGAGCCTGCAGTTCCTCTCAGAGGAAATCCACGGTATCCACCTCCTGTCAAATCGTACAATAGGATGTAGTAGTAAGTAATAGCTCAGTAAACGCTTTCGGAGGCCCCTTACGTTGTTCAGATAGAAAACGTGCATTGACTGTGATATTTCATTCATGGACTTGACAGGAAAAATTTCAATTCTATAATTCCTGAGCACCTAGTATGTTTTAGGCCCTATGCCAAATATTTTATTCAAATTGTCTCCCTTTTTCCTTAAAAAAAAAATCTGGCAAGGGTAGGCCTTATTATCTCTGTGTTATATTTGAAACACTTGATAATGAGAAAGATTAAGTGGCTTAATTAAGATTAATCACCTTGCCCCCACATCTTCCTAGACCCCAAATTTATTGCCTTGCCCACTACAGATGTAGTGTGTGTTTAGACATCTCCACCTTGATAAAAAAAACCCATCTTAAAAATCTCTTATTTTGGCTCCAGTGTAAAAATTACTTTGACCCAAAGGCACTGACTTATATTAAATTCTGCAAAAAGAAAAAGAACTCAGAGAGTTATCCTTCTGAGAAAATGTGGTGGCAATAGCAAGACCTGTGGGGTGAGACATAGCTTCTCTGAGATATCTCTAGTGCAGTATTGCGTATGGAAATTCTCCAAGTCTTTACTGGGAAACAAGTGAATCGGAAAATAGCAAAACATGCACGAGAGCACTCTGTCAGAAATGCCCACAGCTAACTGGAGAACCTGACTGCACAGAATCGGAAAGCCGGCTTGTGTATTCATCTTAATGACTGGTGCATGTGTGTGCCCGTGCACATCAGCCAGCACTGTGGCTTAAACTCAGGGCCTCACACTCGTGACTCTTTTTGCTCAAGGCTGACATTCTACCATTTGAGCCACACCCCCACTTCTGGCTTTTTACTGGTTAATTAGATAGGAAGAGTTGCTTGGATTTGTCTCTTCTAGATTGGCTATGAACCTTGATCCTCAGATGTCAGCCCCCTGAGTAGCTGGGATTACAGGCGTGGCCACAGTTGCCTGGCCACATTTCTTTTTTAAACACTCAGTAACAGAGATTATCTGGAGGCCACCCACAGGTTTTAGAAATAAAGGGTGCATGAGTAGGCTTAAAATTATATACAAAATGTAATGAATGTATACACATTTTTCTAAGGATGCAATCCACAGTCCTCCCCCCCCCCCCAGATTCTTATAATTTGGTAAAACTCAACACTTATCCTCTACCCCGAAGGTTGAACTCCCGAAGCATTTTTTTAATAGAGTATAATAAATTACAAAGCTTCATGAAACCCCTGTACAGTTAAATATCTTTTAACAGAGAGGCATTGCTGTTCTTTGAAAGTAAGGAACAAACTTATTTATCATAAATTATATTTTCAGCTGTGTCCACCTGTATTGTTTTCTGTTGTATTAACCAACTAAAACACCGCTTGGTTATTATATCGTTTAAAAACAAGTCCATTAGCCTGGGGATGTATTGTGGCTTAGTAGTAGGGGGCCCAGAAACACAAGACAATGACAAAAATTGCAAATGCACTAAATAGAGTAAAGAAAAAGAATGCTTGAGGTCTGTTTATAAAGAAAAGAGAGGAAACCAGGCAAAGTTGCTT
Source organism: Megascapheus bottae (assembly GCF_031878675.1). NCBI lineage: Eukaryota > Metazoa > Chordata > Mammalia > Rodentia > Geomyidae > Megascapheus > Megascapheus bottae. The sequence goes on along the minus strand of NC_143538.1, from coordinate 1,546,279 downwards.
ATAAAGAAAAGAGAGGAAACCAGGCAAAGTTGGCCTACACTCGTGATCCCAGCTGCTCACGAGGCTGAGATCTGAGGATCACAGTTCACAGTCCCCTAGAACAGGAATGTCCATGTCCGTGAGTCTCTTCTTACTAATTAACCAGGAAAATAGCTGAAATTGGGGGTGTGGCTCAAATGGTCGAGCCAAGAGCCTTGAGTGAAAAAGTTAAGGCACAGCACCCAGGCCCTAAGTTCAAGCCCCAATACTGGTACCAAAAAAAAAAAAAAAGGAAGGAAGGAAGAAAGCCAGGACAGGACAAAATGCCTACCGCTGGAGCCCGTTAAACTAGGTTTATACTGTTTCTTCCCATAATTCAACATGTCTCGTATAGTCTTGAATCTTTTTTTTTTTTAATCAATTTCCTGCCTTATCGTAGCAGGAAATCAAATCTCATTTTGAACCGTGATTGTAAGTATAGAATGGTCTAAGATAAAGAGAACTTGCCCTTTTCTTCCTTTTACAGTATTGTCCCTGCATTTATGAAGGAAAAGAACAGAAGGATAAAAGGTTAGATACCATGTAAGGTCTGGGAAGTTGCTGGTGGTCAGAGGCTCTTAAGAATCAGGATGGGAGCTCAAGAGCTGTAGACCTAGGTCTCACTGTCCCTCGTTTTCTTTAGGCTTACCTTGTGGTCCGCCACTGCTCATGTCTGGAGCTGAGAGCCAGGACACATATATGCACCTGGCTTCAGGAAGCCCTCTGAGAAAATAATAGAGAAAACCATCTCTACCCTGCTAAAGTTTAGAAGATTAGAGAAGAAACTTACACTTGCAAACACTTAGCACCAGTCAGACACTGCTGCATGACCTTAACAAGAGCTCACCATTTAATTCACATGAGCCAGTTGGTATTTCCCCTCGTGTGTATATGCGTGCGTGCGTGCGTGTGTGCGTGTGCGCTAAAACCGGGACTCAAACTCAAGGCCCCACACTTTGGCTTGTCTCCTTCTCTTCCAGGCTGGCACTCTACCATTTGGGCCCTATGTCCACTTTCAGCTTTTACTGTTTAATTGGACATAAAAATGTGGGGGGATTTTTCTGCTTGGGCTGACTTTAAACCTCAGTCTTCAGATCTCAGCTTCCTGAGTAGCTAGGATTACAGATGTGAGCCACCTCCAGCCTCTCCCACCCCCCTCAGCTTATCAGATTACTTTTATGTACTTCCAGTGTAGGTATCAAAGGACTTTGAGAAATGAGAAGTCTCTGGAGATCACCTAATTGAATCCTCCCAGGCAACAGATGGAGAAACTGAGGCCTTGCTATTTGTAACATATTACAAACATTTCCATACTGTCTTACATATATTAGTTACATTCAAGCCTCATCAAGCTGCGATTGATGAGGTATTGTCATCTTCATTGTACACATCACCATACTGAATTGGCTCAGGGTCTCGACCAACTTTTGTGATTTTCAACCTAAAGCTTACCACGTTTCCTTATTTTAGTAGGACTAGTTACATCCGAATGTTGAAATCTCCTTGTAGAAAAAAAGTGAGATTTATGAGACAAATCCCAGCAAGAAAAACAAATGCTTCCTATCATGGAGGTAATAATGATTATAGCATTATAAATAACAAAGAAGTAAGGTATCATGAGTTGATTTAATCCTGTTTTTTATTTATTTCTGGACTGGGAATAAGCATAATGGATTCATAATATCTTTGTGTTTATTAATAGTGTACAATTGGGGGGTGTTTTACCAAAATAATTCAAGAAGACTATACCTCATACTGAATTATTTATATAAATTGTAATTGAGCAATGGCAAACTTTTAAAGCACTAATTCAAAAGACTATCCTAGGGGCTGGGAGTTTGCCCTAGTGGTAGAGTGCTTGCCTAACATGTACAAAGACCTGGACTTGATTCATCGGTACCACATACATAGAAAAAAGCCAGAAGTGGTGCTGTGGCTCAAGTGGTAGAGCTCTAACCTTGAGAAAGCCCAAGGACAGTGCTTAGGCCCTGAGCTCAAGCCCAGGACTGGCATAAAAAAAAAAAAAAAAAAAAAGACGATCCTAAAGAAAGCGAGGGTGAGAAGCTAAGCTTTACACAAAACTATTTATTGTTATAATTGGAAAGAAAGTTATAATGAGTATGTGAACATAAGTGGCATTTTTGTAGTCTTGGTCTCCAACTTGTTCTTCCTTTAAAAGGAATTGTATGTTTCTACATTATATAATAGTGCTTTTTCTGCAAATATGGACATTCAATCCTTAACAGAATATTTATTTATTTAGTGTCAGTACTGAGGCTTATACTCAGGGCCTCATCCACTTAGCCACAGCTCCACTTACTGCATTTTGCTGGCCAATTGGAGATAAGATTCTCTTGTATTTGTCTTCCTAGCCTGGCTTCAAACCTCATTCCTTAGATGTCAGCCCCTTGAGTATCAGTCCAGTGCCTAGAAGAATATTTAATTCTGTGTTAAATATTTTCTTTTTAAGATGATACACTGTATTTGTTTTATAAAACTAATAGGTAAAGATGGATCTCATAAGATTCTGTTCAAATAAAGGGAACTTCAGAATAGAGTTGATATAGTACAAAAACTGAAAGCAACATGGTAAGCCTCAACTTAGGACAGTTGTACTTTGTCCTTCCAGAAGTCTCTGTTTTTCTGAAGAGGCCTTTGAAATTTCTGTCTCACCCCCCTCCCCCCGTTCTCTCCTCTCTCGCTACCCCTGCACCAGCCTTCCACCTTCCACCCCGTCTCATGCCACACCAATTCAGGAACCTGACATTTGCTGGACACTTGAGTTGAGCTAGCTATTTATTCTCAGCTTTGCATTTGGCCTAAAAACATGTAGAAGAGACTTTGTAGCCATTGCTTTATGGTCTTTGAAAGTGAAATAATGAAAAAGCTACTTCATAGTACTTGATTTTTAATGTTCATTTTGTCATAAATCAGGGTCCATTTCCCAGAAAACTACAGACCTGACATAACCACTTCTGTTGAATTGTACCTATTGAAATATGATTGTGCCTCGCCGCTTGCCTACACCATATAGCTTTATGGACCATTGTTAGCTTCTCCCTGGCCAACCATGGTTTAGTGGTCATAATAAAGTTGTGATATTTAGCTGAAGGCTTAGAGTTGGTTTTGTTTTTTTTGTTTTTGTTAAGTGACCATTTAGCTGAGTGCCACTGGCTCACTAGCTACTCAGGAGGCCGTGATCTGAGGATGACAGTTCAAAGTCAGCCCAGGCAGGACTCTATTTTGCAATTAACCATCAAAAAGATGGAAGTGCTCAAGTGGTAGAGCTGTAGCCTTGAGCACAAAAGCCCAGGCACAATGCCCAGGCCCTAAATTCAAGCCCCAGGCCTGGTACTAATATATATATATATATATATATATATATATATATATATATATATATATATGGTACTATGTATATATATAATTTTTTTCCTAGTATTTGTCATTTCTTTTGTTTGGCATTTGTTAAAGAATTTCAGATATATGGTCAGCTGCACATCAGCCAGGCTTCGGGTCCTGCACCCTACTCATATGAAAGTGTTCTCTTTGTACCCAGGTTTGGCCCTGTGGTTCAGAGGTGTCGTGAGCAGGTGAAGTAATTCACCAATAGGCAGATAATATGATGCAACATAGTTTATTGATTTAACATAGCTTAGTAGAGTTGACACTATATTCTAGTTCCTATCTTCTAGTCCTAATCTGCCTATCCAGCACACCCGCTGGACTCACCTCTCCTGAAGTCTAACAGGGCCTGCCCATCAGATGTTACTCAAATGTGACACGCAGCTCCTAGTCCTGCCGCAATGTGAGCTCTGGGGCCGCATGATGAGTCTCGGGCAAAGAGCAACTTCTGCATGGCCAAAGATCCTCGAACCGCAGTCTCGGTTAAGGCCGGCAGAAGTGCCACTCCTTGTTCTGGTTCCTTGGTTTATATTGGTCCTTGGCCTGCTTCTCTCCAGCCCAAACTCCTTCGTGGTTGATTTGGATTGGTTATGTCTTGGTCCTTGCTCGGTCTGGATTGGTTATACCTTTGGGTCAGTGGTGCCCAAAAATGTGCTGCTTGCTTGCTCTATCTATTCTGCCCAGGTGTGTGGGCTCCTATGATACTTCATCTTGTAAGCCAGGCTCCTGACTGTTCCTATGGTTACAGTCCTATGTGTCTTTACATCATAGTTTATCTCCCATGTCCATAAGCCTTTAGATACAAGTTTGTATTGGCAATATATTTTTTAGTTTCATTTCATTACTGTATTTCATTTAATTACTTTAATCTTCTCATTATATCATTATTTTATATCATTTAGCATTCCACAATATGTTCATCATATACCATTTTCATATTATATTTATTATATCCATCATGCTAATATTTTCACCCTATTAAATGCTCACAACAAGAGGCATGGTCTGTTCTAAGGTAAATGTTTCATAGGAGCATGGACTAGGGGTAGGTTTTAGAATAGAAAATGGCTGCAAAAATCATTCGGTTATATACCCTTTCATTTTTACAAAGAACACCTAACGGTGAAAGGTTGAAGTACTGTTTCAGTTTCAGACAGTGCTTAAAGAGTGTAATACTCTTCAAATATTACATAGTTGGAGATGATGGGGAAAGATGGATTGAAGGAATGACATGAATCATAAACTGTAGTTATAAATTGACAGGTTGAACTGAATCCTTTGTACAACTATTTAGAAATAGTCTAAAATTAAAAAAAAAATAAATCAGGTGCTGGTGGCTCACACTTGTAATTCTAGCTACTCAGAAAGGTGAAATCTGAGGATTACGTTTTTATTTTATTTTTGCAGGTAGTAGGCCTTGATCTCGGGGCTTGAGTGCTGTCCCTGAGCAGTTTTTGCTCAAGGCTAATTAATGCTCTGCTACTTGAGCCATAGCACTACTTTTGACTTTTTCTGAGTGATTTGTTAGAGATAAGAGTCTTGTAGACTTTTCCTGCCCAGGCTGGCTTCAAAGGTTATATGCACAGGTTTATGTGAACTCCACAGTAAAGAAGAGATCAATAAACCCTTTGTCCTAGAAATCCCTTTCAGGCCTTACCTTTGTGGCTCAAACTTTTCCCTATATCCAGTTAATGCTCTGTACTCCATTACCATAGTTTTGCCTATTTCAGAACGTTATAGAAATGAAGCAAGCATCCAGCATATACTTGTTTATAGAAGTCCATTCACTCAGTTTCCTGTAACAGTTACATGTTATGTAACTCATACACCTTAACTGAGTCATGGGAAAACAGAGAAGCCACATTTTGAGAGGTCAAATTGGGAGTCTTCATTGGAGAGTCTGTGACCTCTTTCTCAAAGACTTGCAACCTAGAGCAGAGGTTGAGCCATGTTTCTTTTTTTTTTTTGCCAGTCCTGGGCTTGAGCTCAGGGCCTGAGCACTGTTCCTGGACTTTCTCAAGGCTAGAGCTCTACCACTTGAGCCTCAGCACCATTTCTGGCTTTTTTCTATGTATGTGGTACCGAGGAATCGAACCCGGGTCTTCATGCATGCTAGGCAAGCACTTTAACCACTAGGCCAAACTCCCGGCCCTGAGCCATGTTTTTAAAGAGAAAAACCAAATGCTTTGGGTGGAGACCTTATATGGGGAATTTTGAGATATCAGCAAAACCTTCAATCTAGGGAAATACCTCAGGAATAAGCTTAAACTTTCCATATGAGGGGGTATATGTCTCAAATTTTCCACATAGGGAGATACTTTGAGGCTACTCACAATCCAGTGAATCCAGCCCTTTGGGGGAAACTGAAAGCCAGCATTCTGTGTAGCAAAAGCTCTCCTAAGGTTAAACAGCATGGCACCTGCAATTCAATGAATGGTCTCTCTCACCTCTAGGCATTTAGAGCTGAATGGAAAGCTCCCTCTACCTAGCAAGGCACCAGGATGGCTGTGAGAACAAAGCCATGTTACTTAGACCCAGTCTCCCTACTTCACAGAACCATATCTAAGGCAGGACATGGATATTTTGTAAAGTGAACATTTAGTTCTTTGGCATTTCATCAGACATATAGACAGATATAGATTCATGTAATCAACACTGCATTCACAATTCAGAATTATTCCACTGTTACCATGTACCCTGAGACAGCAGTGCCCTCCCCCCTTATCCACAGGGGCTGCTATCCAGGACTCTGTGAATGCCTGACATATGGTACATACCCAACTATGTTCAATCCATGTTTTGTTCTTACTGTAGAGCTTCACAACCTCAGCATTTGACTCCTTTTTTCCTTACTAAGTTGAGAACATTCACCTTTTCACTTAAAGCACTGAATAGCTCTGTGGCATCATCACTAAGTTTCATATGTCTCCTTTCCTCCTGAATATTGATGATGTCTGTCTTGTTCCGTCTTGCTACAGCTTATTCAGTTCACCAGTGTTCTTTGAAAGAGGAGCTAATTTTTGTTCTATTGACCTTTTTTTTATTTTTCGGGTGTCTATTCTATTGATTTCTATTCTTACTCTGCACTTACTTTGCTTTAATTTATTCCTCCCCCCCCTTCTCCCTAGCTTCCTGTGGTAGAATCTTAGATAATTACTTTTAGGCCCTTGACCTCCCAATTAAAGCATAGAAAAGAATCAATGTTCTCAAAGCTTCTTTTAAGCAGGATTTCATACATTTTGAGATACTTTTTATTTTCATTCAGTTCAGAATATCATATAATTTCCTTTGTGATTTTTATATTGTACATAGATTATTTTTATTATTGTTGTTTTCTAAATATTTGGTTCCATTCCATTCCATTCCATTGTCCTCCTGTTATTGTTTTCTAATTTAATTCCGTTGTGAGAGTGTCAGTTCTTTTCATTTGTAAAGACTTATTCCTACTGCAGCAGATTGAATGCTTCATGGACATTGTAAAAATTTTTATCTTCTTGCTGAGGGCTGAAATGTTCTATAAATCTCAGTTCTCGTGTACTCCAGCTTCTGGTATCATTGTTCTTTCAATTAATGAAAGAAAAATACTGACGTCTCGCTTTGTAACTGTGCTTCTTCCACCCTTCCTGTCAGTTTTGCCACCTCTGGTATCACAGATATACATATTTAGAATTCTCTCATCCTCTCAAGGAGTTACCTTTTGATCATTATGAAATCTTCCTCATTATTTCTTGACAATATTCTTTGTTTTACCTTCTACTTTGTCTGCTGTAAAGATTACCCTTCCAACCTAAGATTTCAATTTTTTTTCTTTTGGAGGCTGTTTGGGGGCTTGAATTTAGGTACTGGATACTGTCCCTGAGCTTTTTGTTTTCAAGGCCAGCACTCTGCCACCTGAGCCACAACTCTATTTCTGGCTTTTTGGTAATTAACTGGAAATAAGAGTTTCATGGACTTTCTTGCTTGGACTGGCTCTTCACTGTGATCCTCAGATCTCAGCCTCCTGAGTAGCTAGGATTATAGGCATGAGCCACTGGTTCCTTTTTACTTTTAACCTGTTTGTTTCTCCTGTGTAATTCTTCACATCTATTTGAGACCTTTTAATATGCCTTTTGAATGGAGTATTTAGATGATCTTTGGTTAGTGTAATTTTTAATATGGTTGAATTTAACTATTTGCTATTTTACTTGTTTTTAGTTAACCTGTCTTCTGAATTAGGCTTCAGGATTTAATTTAATCCCCTCTTTTTGATCCATGTAAGTTGTTGCTTACTCTTGGCCCCTCTGGCTTATTCTTTGTTCTTGTACTTATTTTACTTCTTGCTCTGTGATTCTAATATGTCTTTATAACTTATAATGTACTGTTAAATAATATTCCACTTCTCACATAAATCAACACTTCTACAAAAGTTTTTCTGTGGTCTCAGCTTTGTTTTAAATATATTACTTAATCTTTCAGTTCATAGGTATCTGTATGTAAGTTATTGATAGTCTATCCAAAGCAATTTTATATTCATTGTTAGAAATTTTATCACCATATCCCTGTTTTAATTTTTCCACCATTCTTTTAAAAAATCTTTTTCATTATCTTTAAGAAGTTGTACAGAGGAGGTGCCATTAATTAGCAAAGTGGTTTATGAATGTAGTGCATCTGGATCCTTGTTCCCTCCTTCAACATTTTCATTTCATGATCAACACAGACGTTCTAAAGTCTCTACTTACTGTTCTGCCATATCATAGTTGACATATAGTCAACTATGGCATAGTTCTCATGCCTTTTCTTGCTCTTATGTTATTTCTTAGTCTCTACTGATGGATTTTCCTGCTTCCTAGAATGCTGACAAAAATTTACATTCTTGCATTCTTAATTTTGCTAAATCCCTTTAAAGAGCATTGAACTTAAGCCAGGCGCTGGTGGCTCACTTCCTGCAATCCTAGCCACTCAGGAGGTTGAGACCTCGAGGTTCAGAGGCCAAGTAGGAAAGTCCATGAGATTCTTATTTCCAGTTAACCACCAGAAAGCCAGAAGTGGCGCTGTGGCTCAAGTGCTAGAACCATAGCCTTGAGCTGAAGAGCTCAGGGACAGCACCTAGGCCCAGAGTTCAAGTCCCACAACCACACACACACACACACACACACACACACCTCAAAAAAGAACATTGGACTTTTTCCTAAAGGTATGCTCCTTAATTTCATGTTAGTTTGTTCCTTTGTAGGCTTATCAGCTAGTTTGAGACCTAGCTAGGAAAGTCTGTCTTGGGCTTCTTTCTCCCTGTCTCCAGTGCAGCCCCTCTGCCTGGTCCCTGCTTATGACTTTGTATGTTGAACCGAGAAAATATGGATTCCTGGCCCTGTGCCAGCTGTGAGAATGGTTCATGATATAACTCCTGTCTTCAGAAGTTCCATCTTTGCTCTCATGACCATCTTTACCTTTTCTCAGGTCCAAGTTTATGTGGAGCTCTTTCCCCCTCCTCCCTGTGCTCTGCTCCCTACATTCTGGCCCCCTTTCCTCCTTGGTTCAGCAAGATTGCCAGGCTCTGTGTGGGTTCTTCCTCCCCGTTGAAGTGGTAAATTGCCTCCTGGCTGAAAGCCCTGATGATGGGAGGGCTAGCCTTGTTTATTTCTCTTTTTCTAAGGAGTCTCAGCCCTGGGCTGCCTGAATCTGAAAATCATTCTCTCCTGTATATTGTCCTCTCTCTGGAAGTTTATGCAGAGGACTCTGCTGGACCTATTTGGTCACTATGTTCAGAATCAGAAGTAGAATCACTCTAGTTTTAATGCTAACACCTGCACAAAATCAGAAGGAAATGATTTTTCTTCCCTAATGCTTAACCATCGATTCAGTGTTTCCCTTCTCATTATTGTAAATGAGCTTGTGTGCACTGTGAGAATTCTTTACCTTATTTTTTACTTCCAAGAGCCCAGTGGAAGCTTTAAACTAGAGTCTAGCCAGAAGAAAATCATGTATCACACAAATCAGGAAAATGAACATCTGAGAATATAAAAATGAGCTATTATGATAATAATTTTTAATATATAAGTTAACATTTCATTAGAAACATAAAAGAATAAATACCAATGTGCATAAGGACACAAATGAACCAATTTGCCTAGTGTTTAGAAATATATAACCTATAGATTTAGATAGCCATGTAGCACTTAATTTGTATCCGAACTTGGCAAATATTCATTGTAATGGGCTCTGTTGTTTGTTAGATGTTGTGGGTGTCCTGTCCTGTGCCAGCAAATAACTCAGCTTTTGAGGTACAAAAGTGGCCATAGACAATACAGAAATAAGTGAGTTGGCTGAAATGGTTATTTTGGGACTGTGAAATTTGAATTTCATATAATTTTTGTGGCTCCAGTTTTTGATAACTGCATACCCAAAGCTATGGACATGGTAATGGAAATACAAACATAACTATATAGACATAAAAACCTATGACTCTATAGACATAATGTTTTATTTCATAAATTAATATGTTTCTATGACATACAAACCCTTAGCGTAATTGTGATTAACTTCTAAATACTAAGTCCCAGTGATTGTAAATAGAGTCCCTCCTTGAACACTTGTACGTTAAACTTGTCACTTAAAATATGATGTAAAAATCAACGTTGATAAATTCTTTAAAAAAAAAATTGGGGGGGCCGGGAGTTTGGCTTAAGGTAGGCCAAAAAATTTTGTGTGTCCTGGACTTGAGCTCTGGTCATAGTATCCCTGAGGCTTTTTTTTTTTTTTAATTTTTTGCCAGTTCTGTGGCTTGCACTCAGGGCCTAAGCACTGTCCTTGGGCTTTCCTCAAGGCTAGAGCTCTACCACTTGAGCCACAATAGCACTTCCAGCGTCTGTGTATGTAGTACAGAGGAATCAAACCCTGGACTTCGTGCATGCTAGACAAGCACTCTACCAGTAGGCCTTGCTCCTAGCCCTCCCCGAGCCATTTTATTCAAAATTGGCACTCTACCACCTGAGCCAAAGCTCTACTTCTAGCTTTTTTGGTGGTTAATTGGAGATAAGCCTCACAAGAGACTTTTCTGTCTGTGCTGGCATCAAACTGTGATCCTCAGATCTCAGCCTCCTGGATTGCAAGGATTACATGTGTAAGCTATTGGTGCCTACTGTCTTTTGATTGTTTGTTTTTCCCCAACTGTTTAAAAATATAAAATCTATTCATAGGTGTCAGGTGGAACTTGTCTCATGGGGTCATGGCTCAACAACCCCTACATTGTGCAGATAAAAACGCTCACAGTAAGCTTTTTCCTAGAAGACCTTTGTTTTTTCAGTATTCAGTGATCTTTTTACTTGAAAGTGCTCCTTACTATTAAGTTAAATAGCAAAGTAAACAAGAGCACAAACATCTGAGCCTGTAGGATTTTGAGAGATTAGACGCCATGTCAAAGGTTACATCAGAAGCAAAGTTTGATGGCACATGCCTGCAGTGTCAACCACGGGGACAAGTGCTTGAGCTGAAAAACTTCAGACTCGTCTGGGCAGCAGAGTGAGACCTAGGGAATAAAGGAGGAAAGCAGCAAGACTGAGAAATGAAATTATAAACACAGATCAAAAATGACAGGTTTCATTTCAGAAGTGAGTTTAAATATGAATCTACTGAACTCTTAAAGAGCCCCCAAATTTCAGAATGGATACAGTTGTGAGATCCAGCTCTAGCCCCTATGTTCACCTTTTAAATATTCAAATACTAAAAGAAAACCAGGAGAGCTGAGGGACAAGTTGACCATTCAAATCATGTGGAGAGAGTAGGTTTTCTGGATTCTCAGAGCATGGGGAAGGCTGTAACAGCGAGACCAGAATAGAGTTCTGATTCAGAATGAGAAAAAGTACTAGGAAAAATGTCAGGAAAAAGAAAAAGGAGTGGATGGGGGGGGGAAATGGGGACGAAGACATGAGAAAAGGTATCAATGTATGTCAAGTAATGAACCTTCTATCTTGTGAATATAATGTAACCCTTTCTATTAATTACCATAAACATATGAAAAAAAAGAAAAAGGAAATGGGCATAAATTGCATTTTCCCTCTAAAGTTTTCCTGCCATTGATGAGATATGTCATTCTGGGAGATTTCTTCTCGTTTATCTTGGTCGTGTTTTGGTAAGCCACTCTTGCCCAGCAAGAGTCATTTTGGTAGAGGTGAGGTATCATTTAATGATTTCTCATTCAGAAAAATAAGTCCGCAAAAACCACCAAATGGGGTTCTAGTAAATCTCTTGCCTCTGTGTCCTTGTGATTCTTGTACCTGGTTTTTAGATAGGATGTGGGATTTATCAAGTATGAGGTACCATCTGATCTTCACCTACCTAAGGAAATTACTTCTTAAACTCTATTTGTTTTATTGACTGGATGACTGATTTTTATGCTGGTCCTGGGGCTTGAACTCAAGGTCTAGATGCTCTGAGTTCTTTTGCTCAAAGCTACTGCTCTAACACTTGAGCCACAGAGCTATATCCAAAAAGTTACTTCTTAATGAATTAGATGAATTGTAACTATCACCATGGGTGGAATTAGTCAAATCCAAAAGGAAAGGAAGATATCCAATATAGCTGAAACTAATTTACTGTCCAGTTTATCTATTTCATTTGTTTCTTTTTCGCTTTCAGTAAATATCACTATCTTCAGAAAGTACCTGAAGTAATGAGAAGCAAGGAAGAAAGACCATTCATCTTGGAAAGACCCAAAGGACATTGCAATTGTAAAGGAATGTAACACCAGCTGCTAAAATTGCTCAGCCTCCAGAATCCATGAAGTGCTTCAAATTTAAACGGTAAAAATAACTACCATCTCCCTATCAGGATATTTCTACCAAGAGCCTTTAATTGGCTTAAAGAGATTCCTTTCAAAGTTTAAATGTTTACTTCACAAATGCCAAAACTGTAGAAAAGCTGATTACTTTATACTTTCATAGTTTCAGATTTGATTTTAGTCATTAATGTTTGTATAAAAGAATTGATTTGGGGCCAGGAGTTTGGCCTAGTGGTTAAAGTGCCTGGCTAGCATGCACGAAGACCCGGGTTCTATTCCTTGGTACCACATACATAGAAAAAAGCCGGAAGTGGTGCTGAGGCTCAAGTGGTAGAGCTCTAGCCTTAAGAAAGTCCAAGGACAGTGCTCAGGCCCTGAGCTCAAGCCCAGGACTGGCAAAAAAAAAAAAAAAAGAATTGATTTTTGGGCCAGGAGTTTGGCCTAGTAATAGAGTGCCTGCCTAGTATGCATGAAGTCCTGGGTTTGATTCCTAGGTACCATATACATAGAAAAAAGCCAGGAGTGGTGCTGTGGCTCAAGTGGCAGAGCTCTAGCCTTGAGAAAGCCCAAGGACAGTGCTCAGGCCCTGAACTCAAGCCCAGGACTGGCCAAAGAAAAAAATTTTGTGTGAGGCGGGGATGCTCACACATGTTCACATACTGGTACTGGTACTGGTACGGGGGCTTGGGCTCAGGGCCTCTCCTCTCTTGCTTGCTTTTTCACTTAAGAGTGGTATTCTACCACTTGAGGCACTCCTCCACTTCTGGCTTTTTCCTTCTTGGATTTTCTACCAGGCTGGCCTCAAGCAGCAGTCTTGCAGATCCCAGTTTCTTGAGGCTGTGATTACAGGTGTGAGCCAACTGCACCCAGCACCAACCCCCTCCTCCCTTCCATTTCTTAAGAAAAAGTTATGCTTGTTTGAGGAAGAATGTGGCATATACTAATGCATGTATTTATAAGTCCATCCCTCACCAAATATTTTTTTTCAATTCACAGAAATAAACCAAGTAACATAAATAGCAAGTAGTTCTTTTCAAATGCTCAAAGGGTTCTGGGTCTTGTTTTTTGACTTTTATTTCATGCTGTTTTTTAGTTTTACTTGGACATCTGGTCTCCTTTTCTCCTTTCATATCTGACATCCTATTTTTATTCCATCTTTATTTTCTCCTTTGCCCTTCTCTACCTTTTAAAAAAATCATCTTATAGGAATTGAGAGTTACAAAATGTATAGGATCCAAAATAGAAAAAAAAAGATTCATTTGGAAAAAAAAAATCTATAAAAAATTCATACTGTAATACCAGAGGAGAAGAAAGAAAATGGGCAAAAAATTATTAAAAATAAGGTTTCCAAGTGAGGCTGTTGCGCACCAGTGACTCATAAACCTATCTGCTTAGGAGGCTGAGGCTCTTAGTTCAAGGTCAGTCCCAGCAGGAAAGTCTGTGAGTCTCCCTCTCTCAGATGATCAGCAAAAAACTGGGCTAGAGGTCTGGCCTAAGAGGTAGGGCACAAAAATTTTCTGGTTGTGAAATTACAAAGGTTATTAGATTTTAAGAAGAGCCCAGAGCAGTTATATAAAGAATTGAAATCTTAAGTCTTCTCGATCTTAGGCCAAAATTATTTCAGTTAATGCTTAATAAAGAACAAAATATCTTGGGCCGGGAGTTTGGCCTAGTGGTTAAAGTGCTTGCCTAGCATGCACGAAGACCCGGGTTCGATTCCTCGGTACCACATATATAGAAAAAAGCTGGAAGTGGTGCTGAGGCTCAAGTGGCAGAGCTCTAGCCTTGAGAAAGTCCAAGGACAGTGCTCAGGCCCTGAGCTCAAGCCCAGGACTGGCAAAAAAAAAAAGAACAAAATATCTACAATTCTTATGGTATCAAAATAAACAGCTATAACTGGTTTACTAGTTATCCTCAGTTTGATTTTTTTTTTTTTTTTTGCCAGTCCTGGGCTTGAGCTCAGGGCCTGGGCACTGTCCTTGGACTTTCTCAAGGCTAGAGCTCTACCACTTGAGCCACAGCACCACTTTCAGCTTTTTTCTATGTATGTGGTACCGAGGAATTGAACCTAGGTCTTTGTGCATGCTAGGCAAGCACTCTACCACCAGGCCAAACTCCCGGCCCCCTCAGTTTGATTTTTGACAGATAACTCTACTTATATATTAGAAATAAGTTGGTCTAAGCTAAAACTTGACTTTTGTGAAATGTAGGAAATATGAAACATCCACCAAGTATGGTGTCATGTTATGATCCTAAAGATGCAAAGGAATGCACTACCTGAATTTGTGTGTGTGTGTGTGTGTGTGTGTGTGTGTGTGTGTGTGTGTGTGTGTGTGTGTGTGTGTTTTCAGAGGCTTAAACTCAGAGCAATACAAACAGGCACTCTACCACCTAAGCCCTGCCTCTAATTCCTTTTTCCATTGGCTATTTTCAAGGTATGATTTCACTTCTTATACCCATGTTATTGTAGAGTTAGGTGCACGACACTGTGCCTTGCTTGGTGCTTTTCCCATGTCTGGGAAGCATACATTTACCACTGCACCCAACCATTAGTTGACATGGAGTTGTACGAATATTTATGCCCAGGCTAGCTTCAAACTTTGATCACTTGATCTCTACTTTCTAAGTAGCCCAAAGATTATAGGCATGAACCACCAAGCTTGGCACTTAGTCTTGCTTTAAGGAAGTGATTCACGATATGTATAATCCTGGATACACCATACACCAAAGAATGAATGTCTTAATTACTCTTTGATCAACTCACATGGGCTTGACATCTTGTGATTTTAAAACATATTATCATTTTTCTTCGCTAAAGTAATAAATGAAAACCCTAAAAACATTAACTGATTTTATGAACAATTTTCCAATCGTAGGTTAAACTTTAACTTACAATTGACTAGCACTCTTCTGTGGTAGTTATATAGCCACATCAGTCTCAACCAATAAAACAGGTTAAATTCACAAAAGGTACCTTGCAATACAGCAGAAATTAAAGTGCTGAATGTTCATTTTCTCCAGTATAATATCACATAGAAGCCTCCAGAATTCCCTGTCTTCTTCATCCAGGCCTTAAGTTTAATTACTTCTACTTTCACAATCCTTATATATTCCATTGGTTACAGAACTAGAAACAACATTGTCAGATATTTGCTGCTATCTGTGTACCATGCGTTATAGAGTACCTTGTCCCATTTCAGTCCATTTCCCAGTAATGCAGACAGGATCACTGAAATCTATGGACAGTATCACAGGGTTTTTCTGGTCATTAACTTTTACTTTTTAAAAGGCATCATTGAGGCCCAGTCAAACTCCACCTTCTTACAAAATTAAACAGAACTACGTCACTTCCCATCCATCCAGGCTCAGTGTCAGTGCTCAGGTTCCAGAGGTACAGAGCACTACAGACGACCACTGACACTCATGTATTATTTATCTGCTCCTCATGTAAGTTGAGTGCCTTCAAAATTTAAATCTATATGTCCTTTGAATCAGATTTTCAATTGTTCAGTGTGTGTATATACATATATATATATATATATAGTTGCTAACTTACAGAGCTAGAAATGTTAATTTTCAGTTGCATAAACTATAAGGGGCTCTTGAAGCTGAAATGTAAGGTGGTATTCTAAGGCTAAGTCAAACACCTAGTTTCAAGGTCAGTTTGTCAGTGTCCATGATGCCCTTGTGAGTGGGGGAATGTACTGGGGACGTGACATGATCGCTATGGGAACCGTTAGGTAGAAACCTGTCCAGAATCTTAAATGCACATAGCCTGATGGGCCATTCAGACATCTTTCTTTCACAGTAGCTTAGGGAATGGTCTTGATGTAGAGAAACTTATGTTGTTTTTGTTTGTTGGTTTCTGTCAGTTGTGGGGCTTGAACTTAAGGCCTGAGTGTTGTCCCTGAGTTGTTTTGCTCAAGGCAAAACTCTACCACTTGAGCCACAGTTTCACTTGCAGTTTTCTAGTGGTTAATTAGAGATAGGGTCTCATTGCCTTTCCTACCTAGGTTGGCTTTGAACCGAAATCCTTAGATCTTAGCCTCCTGAATTGCTAGGATTACAGGCATGAGTCACCAGTGCCCAGCTTGTTTTGTGTTCTTAACATGTTCTATAATCTTTGGGCTACATAGGAGGTAGAGATCAAGTGATCAAAGTAGAAAAGAAAAATAGGCAGAAAACTTTAACTTGTCTTTTTAAAAAGATAACTTAGCTGGGTGCCTAGGACTCATGCCTGAAATCCTGTTAACTCAGGAGGTTGCGATCTGAGGATCTTGGTTCAGAACCAGCAGGGGCAGGAAAGTCCATGAGACTCTTAGCTTCAACTAACCACCGAAAAAAATTGCACCTTGTGTGGTAGAGTACTAGCCCCCAATGAAGGATGGGACAGTGTCAAAACCCTGAGTTCAGCCCCCATTATCAGTACCCCAAAACCAAAGCATCTAAAGGTCATTGAAAGTTTTAATGGCAATCCCTACATTTTACTTGTGATAAAGGCAGAGTAAGAAAAGGAAAAAAAGAGATGAGTGGGGAAAATCTAAACTCAGCTTTATCTCTCTGACTTCTGATGTTTTATGTTCCTTTCTTCAGTAGTTTAGTGGTTTCAAATCTCACAGGGTAATTCTGCCTTGAGGAGCTCAAATGGTGATGAATTCAGAGACCAGTTAATCTTAATGGTGCAGATTTCCTGTTTACTTTATATATTGTTTCTTCAAATAGCTGATTCTAGTTCTATTAATTGTAAAAAGCTAAGTGCAGTAGAACCTACTATCAGAATGCTATAAATTCCTCCCTAATTGATATATACTGCATGAACTCAATTCCGAAAGTCCCCGGGGGTGGGGGGAAGGAGGAAGGGGGGGGGTTCTAAAATCTATATGGAAATGGAAAGGCAAGAGATTAAAGATACCTAAAATAATTGTGAAACATAGGACCACTTTACCTGTGTGCAAGGCATGATATAATCACAATAGTTCAGGCAGATATGGATAGTGAAATAGGAATGTATCAGTGGGTTCAAGTAACTAACCTGAGCTAGCCACACACAAGTCTAACTAGCTCTGCTTTTCACTGCTGTGGAAAAATAAAGAAGGAAAGACTTATGTGGCTCATAGCTTCAGAAGTTTCGGCCTGTACTTTCCGGTTCCACTACTTTAGACCTGTGGCAAGGCCTAGGCGAGCTGGTCACCTAGCAGCCTGGAATCAGTGGTGGAGGTGAGGTCAAAGACAAGACCTGCCATTCAAAGCCAGCCCCGCAGGAACCTGACTCCATTTATGAGGTTGAGCTGTCAAACCCATCACCTTTCAAAGGACCCACCCCCAAACCCTGCTTTCCTAGAATACAAGCATTCAACACAGGAGATTCTGGGGGAGCATTCCAGATCCATGTCACAGCACCAGCTGATCTGGTGGTGTAAAGGAATAGAGGCAATTAATTAATCCAGTGGGGGATGTCTGTTTAACAAGTGGTGCCGAACAAAAACAAACCAGAACCTCAGTGTATGTCTCATGCTTGATATAAGAACTACCTAAAAGTAGAACATAGAATGAAATGAGAGATGTACAAGTTTGTGAAGAAAAGCAAGGAGGAGGGCCGGGAGTTTGGCCTAGTGGTTAAAGTGCTTGCCTAGCATGCATGAAGACCCGGGTTCGATTCCTCAGTACCACATACCTAGAAAAAAGCCAGAAGTGGTGCTGAGGCTCAAGTGGTAGAGCTCTAGCCTTGAGAAAGTCCAAGGACAGTGCTCAGGCCCTGAGCTCAAGCCCAGGACTGGCAAAAAAAAAAAAAAAAAAAAGAAAAGCAAGGAGGAAATCTTTAAGATCTAAGGGCTTGGTGATAACTAGATAGGAAACCAGAGCACAACCCATACGTATCAGTTAGCTTTCTGTTACTATAACAACATGTTTGAGACAGTCAGCTTAAAAAGCAGAAAGGGTGGTTTTGGTCCCCAGCTTTGGAGGTTCCAGTGCATGGTCCAGTCCCTGGTCTTTGAGGCTTATGACATGGCTGTACATCCTATCAGGGAGTCGTGGTGAAGCCAGCTGCTCATTCTGGTGGCCAGGATCCAGGGATGGAGCAGGAGGAGGAGGAGAAGAAGGAGGAAGTGGTGGAGGTCTCCATTCCCTTTTGGAAGCATGCCCCAGTGGCCTATAAACTTTCCCTTATCCCAGCCTCTGACAGTTCCTCCCGCCTTCTAAGAGCACCAGGCGGGCCACTAAGACTTTCATCCAAGTGTCTTTTGAAGCTTGTCACAAAACAGTAGCTCTGTCCTCTTACAGATAGCTATTCTAAACTTCTGCAGTGCAGAGATATTTGCAGCAGAAAGTATTCTGTGGTACTTAACCAAGTTACCCTCCTTCCACATGGGTGTTCCTAGCAAGACAGTGCAGAGCAGGGTGAGAGGCAGAGCCCAGCCAGGGCCTGGGCCTGGGCCTGGACCTGGGCGGCCTCTCTCCACGCCACCACGAGACCCAGAGCCACGATGTCAAAATAGACTTGTTTTGGGTTTTTTCCAAAGTGGCTTCACTGAAAGCCTGGCCTGAGGCGAAGAATGATGGGAGAAGAGGATAAAGACCTGAAGCAAATTGTGAAAGAGATTAGTGTGGGTGTCAAGAGCATATCAGTGGCCTACAATTCATTGTGCCAAACACAATTACCAGTAAAGGTTTTAAGTTAATTTCAATCAGTTGGAATGTGACTAAACATGAGTGATTGAAGTGTATAATAATGAAGATATTGCTCTTATTTCTGCTTCTTATTATAGTTTAAAAAAAAAAGAAACTCACCAGGTGCCAGTAGTTCACACTGGTGGTAATCCTGGCCACTCAGGAAGCTGAGCTCTGAGGATTGTGGTTCTAAGCCACTTTGGGCAGCCAAATCTGAAACGTATGTCTCCAGTTAACCACTACATAGCTAGAAGTAGCGCTGGGGCTCAAGTGGGAGAGTGCTAGCCTTAAGCAAAATTGTTCAGGCCCAGGGCCCTGAGTTCAAGTCCTGATACTTGCACACAAAAAATAATAAACAACAAGTCCATCGATGGGGAGAGAGATTCACTTTGCAGAAACAGGATAAAGAGAGCAGTGTGAATGGGCTTTTCCCACTGGTGGAGGAAACATTGCCTCATGGTTAAATCTGTGCGAAGCCTCATGTTTTAGGAAATAAATACATGATGAATAAAGATTGATCTGTCATCTTAGCTGTTTAGGCATCTGTTATGCATAGGACACTGTGTTAAAGTGGGAGGGGTATTGTCAAGCCCCCATAAAGAAATCAGATATAAACAAGAAAGAAAGGAGGCTAAGTCCTAGCCCAGTGGCACCAAATGAAGCCAGGACAGAAGCTCACCCCATGTGCCTGCTTCCCTCCCTGGCCTCAGTGAACTCTGCTCGGAGGGCAGCAGAGATGTGAAGAGCCAGAGTATTCTGAGCCCCGAAGAGTGTGAATTGCTCCGCTCTCCCCAAGAGGACTTCAAGACCTTCTTCATCTGCCAGCTAAAAGTCTAATCCGTGATAATTATCCAAGACTCAGAGGAGACCAGGCAAAGACGCTACTGCCATTCCTTGTGGCCATTCGTTGGTGCAAATAGGTTTTTGTTATTTGCTGTTTGGTTTGTTTCGGGTCTGGGCCCTGACCCTTGTGGGGTTTTGTTGCTGTTCAAGGCTAATGCTCTACCACTTGAGCCACACTTCTATGTCCAGCTTTTTGCTGATTAATTGGAAATATAAGTCTGGCTGGCTTCAGACCTCAATTCTCGGATTCCAGACTCCTGAGTAGCTAGGATTACAGCTGTGAGCTCTCAGCACTGGGCTCAGATAGGGTTCTTGTTGTTTTTTGGTTTTTGTTTTACCTCTGGGTGCTATTTATTCTATACAGTCTCTATCACACAAAGAAATGAGCAGAGGAATTTTTTCACTCTGCCCAAGCTCTAGGAATGGACAAAGAATATCTCCCTGATAACCGGGGCGCTGGTGGCTCACGCCTGTAATCCTAGCTACTCAGGAGCCTGAGATCTGAGGATCGTGGTTCAAAGCCAGCCTGCACATGAAAGTTCTTGAGACTCTTATCTCCAATGAACCACCCGAAAACCAGAAGTGGTGCTGTGGCTAAAGTGGTAAAGCACTAACCTTACGCTGAATTGCTTAGGAACAGTACCTGGGCCTGAGTTCAAGCCCCATGACCCCCCCCCCAAAAAAAAAAAAGTAGACTGTTTCCCTGACATAGGGTCTGTGTCACACTCCTGGCCTGGGGAAAGAATAAACAGAGGAAGTACCTGTCCGTGCTTAGCTAACCTTCTTTGTGTCTCAGCTCCCTTTGAAGAACTGGCTTCTGTGACGAGACTCACACGTCTCTGAAAACCAGTAACTCTTTTCTCCCAGCCTTCTGTCTCACACACAGCAAGCGCGTTGGTGGAGATTGCTTTTCCATAAAAAGAACTATGCCACCCACTCTGCAAATGCCACTGATTAAGAAAATCATTGATTGATTCTCTCCTCTCCCTACCCCACCCCCCGCTCCCTGGGGGAATAAATTAGGCTCCCCCAGGCTTCAGTATGGAGAGAAAGAAATAATGGGGTATAAAGAATGAAGATGACTATGTGTTTATGAAGAAAGTGTTTATGCAGTTGCCATGGGAACAACATGTAGGCCTTCCAAACAGGAGCTTATCTCTCTATATTTGTTAAATATAAATCAGATATGAGTTGCATTAATTCTCTGTCTTAGCCTAAATTTAGTCTGACACATATGGTTATGTAAAATATGCCCCTGCTCTAATATATTTGCTTAATGTTTGCAGGAATCTAGCAATACATGGGCTGCCATATTTTTAAATCATATACTTGGGGCACAAAAATGAAATTAGGAGAACGGTTCTCAGCAAATAATTCCTAAAAAAACAAATGGCAGCACATTCACAGTGCCCACGGCTGGGTTTTCCTGTGCCTTTCACAGTTAACAGAGCTTATTAATTTTTCATCATTGAAGTGTAGTCAGTGCTTGGCCTAATTGGTATCATTGGCAGAAAATTAATGCTTTGATAGTTTATTCTTATTCAGTGTATAGTTCATGTCTCAAGTGGAATAAAACACAGCAGTTTAAAAAAATGGTTATTAGGGCGGGGAGTTTGGCCTAGTGGTAGAGTGCTTGCCTAGCATGCATGAAGACCCAGGTTCGATTCCTCGGTACCACATACATAGAAAAAAAGCCAGAAGTGGTGCTGAGGCTCAAGTGGTAGAGCTCTAGCCTTGAGAAAGTCCAAAGACAGTGCTCAGGCCCTGAGCTCAAGCCCAGGACTGGCAAAAAAAAAAAAAAATGGTTATTAGATTTTTCTCTAGACTACAGGTTATCTTCAATTTCATACTTTATAAATGAATCATGATAAGAATCTAAGAGAGAGTGTACGTGCATTTTGAAGATCTGCAGATTTGTGGGGGGTTGTGGGTGTGTGTGCTCATGCACGCACTCACACACACAGGCACGCACGCGTGTGAGCCAGTGGGAAGGCTTGACCTTCCAGGCGCTGTCCCTGAGTTCTTTTGCTCAAAGCTGGTTCTCTGCCATTTGAGCCACAGCTCCACTTATGGCTTTCTTCAGGTTAATTGGAAATAAAAATCTTAACAGACTTTCTTGCCCAAGCTGCTTTGAACCTCAAGTCTCAGAGCTCAGCCTCCCGAGTAGCTAGGATTGCAGATGTGAATCGCCTGTGCTAAGCTCATTTTGCAGAATTTGACAAAAAGTTTGAGTGATCTTTTTCGCATAACTTACAGAGCTAATACAAAAATAACCTCCCCAACAAAAAGCACACCCTACCTGTAGCCACTGCCTTTTAATGGGCACACTCAATAGAAGAATAGAAAAATCTTAAGAGCAATTAGAATAGCCTCCTTTCATGGCAGACTGAGTAATACCACTTAACTGCATCACCATTACCTCATCCCTGCTGCCAAGGTTCAGAGCCCTTACACAGACCATGAGTTTATCACTCCACATTTTCTCTTCTCTCAGATTTCCTGGAAGACTTGCACTTAGCAAGTGGATAGCCTAGAGGCATAATATCTTATTAAGGCAGTAATTGCTTATAGTCCAATAAATGTCGCAGTAACATAATGAGACCAAATAGCTGTACAGACTGAACAGTGGGAAAGGGCTAACAGGACTAAGTGTTTCAGAGGAAGCATGTTTTAAAATTTAAAGGTAAAAGTTTTTGTATATATTTGACAATGGGCACACTTGACACTACACCTATTTGACCATGTGTATCAGAACCAGAAATTATATTTCATAACGTTTATCCTAATGAAAGAAAGATGTTCACAGGTTAAATTAGGAACCTGTTTACCTAATAATCCCTGTTTATAATAAAGAAATGCAGGAAACAAACATCAAAGGAATGAGTAAATTTAGGATCACATGAAATAAAAGTGTCGAGCTATTTAAAAATGAATCTGTGGAAGGATCTTTATTGATAAGGAAACTATGACAGATTGGAATTGTATTAAACCTATAGATTGGGATTGTATTAAACCTATAGATTGGGATTGTATTAAACCTATAGATTGGAATTGTATTAAACCTATAGATTGGGATTGTATTAAACCTATAGATTGGGATTGTATTAAACCTATAGATTGAGATTGTATTAAACCTATAGATTGGGAACACTTCTCTTCATTCTGTTGGAATTTCTTAGCAATGATTAGGTCTTTGACTTGATTGTATTTTAGGAGTATTTTCTTGGGAATGTGATAGTGGGGGGGAGAGAAGGGGAGTATTACTTCGTTGTCTAGCCTACTTTTGAACTTGTGATCCTCCTGCCTCAACTTCATTCCATTTACAGGACTTCTTAGTGTGTGGCGCCTGTGCTGTTTTCTCAGATTGTTGTCCAAGGATATCCACTTTGAAGCTGATCGGAAAGACATTTATGTTTTTGTTTGCTGTTAACATATTGCATGTATGTAGAAATGCAAAGTTTTTCTAAATTTTTTTGTAATGGGATTTGAACTTGGGGCCCTATACTTGTAGGAAAGGGCTCTACCACTGTGATCCATGCTGCCAGCCTTTTTACTGTGTGTGTGCATGTGTCTGTGCACTGATGCATGTGCTAATACCAAGGCGTGAACTCAGGACCTGAGTGCTGACCCATGAGAGGGTGGCATCTTACCATTTGAGCCACAGCACTACTTCTGGATTTTTGGTGTTTAATTGAAAATAAGAATCTCACCGATTTTTTTTTTCCTGCCTGTGCTAGCTTCCACCTGTGATCTTCAGATCTCAGCTCCTGAGTGACTGGGAGTTGAAGCATGAGCCACTGGCACAGAGCTCCTTTTCGCTTCCATTTATTTTTCAGGTAGACCATCCTCAGACCACAATCCTTCAACCTCTGCTTCCCAAGTAGTTGAGAGTATGGGTATTCACTGCTCTGCCTGGCTTGCTTTTTCAGATACGGCCTTTAAATTTCACCTGGAAAATCTGTTATAGGCGTTTGCCACTACACTTGGTCCTGTTTTTTATATGTTGACCTTTTGCTTTAAAGTCTTCAAATACCCAATAATTCTAAGAGATGGGATGCGTGCGTGCATGCGTGCATGCATGTGTGTGTGTGTGTGCGTGTATGTGGTAGATCCTTGGCATTCTCTGTGAGCATAAAAATGTGATATGCGAATGGCACAGTTCCACTTTAATCCATATGTCTTTTATTTCTTTTTCATCACATGGTACTCTGTGTAGGGTTTTCAGCAGGCCAGGCATGCTGAGTTGCAGGCATCTTGTCCTGCCAGCCTTTTATTGTCTAATAGGATGTTAGCTGTTGTTGTTTTTTTTTTTATTATTGTTGTTGTTTTGTTTTGTGTTTTGCAAATGCTTTCGAATCGTGTAGAAGAAATTCTTTCCTTTTCTCGCTTGGCTGAATACTGCATTTATGACAGATAGTGGATTTTGTCAAATTTCCAGTAGCAATTGACGTCCTATAGATTTTCCTCCCTGAGCTGTGAATATAGTGGGACTCACTTGGAGGGGCAGAGAGCAGCGAAGGGGATGCCACTGACCAAGCTACATCGTACTCACAAACTGACACGTGCAGTGAAAACCCCTTTGTACAAACTACTGACACATAATAAATTTAAAAGAGAGAAACTGAAAAAACACACTGCTTCAGTAGAAAGGGAAGTATAGTCAGAAGTCTACAGTATTTATGTCTATGAGAACGTAGCAGCTTCTAACTTGAGTACCAGGGGAAGCACTGAGAACATTCTGTGTCTTCCTTTGCTACTACATATGCCTTAAATAACCTTCCTCTCTTCCTCCAAAGACAACTGTGATAAGAAACAAAGCAATATGGGCCAAAAAAGCATGGAGAACCCCAGAAAAAGGCATTGAAATACAGAAGAGAAGTGCAGACTCCACATAGGAGTTAGCATGTCATGGAAGCTTTGTGCAATCCCAAGGGCAGCTTTATGTCTGTAGGACATGCAGGTGTGTGGTCCACCTCTCTCTGCCCCATTTCTCCTGGCTCTGAGAGGCAAAGCAGACACCCACAAGTGGTTACAAGGCTTGACATGCTATCTAGCCATGATCCCTGCTCAGTGGTGGGTTCTGTACACTCCCCACCCACTCAGGCTGCTATAATTATATCCAATCACAGATGAATAAACTATCTCTAAAATATAAATAAAGATGAACTAGCAACTTAGAATCACCAATGATTTGAAAGAAATGAATATCATATAGGGAGGTGCCAGACTGTACAGATAGAGGCCCTAACACCCAGTCACAGAACTCAGTAATGAAAGCAAAACGGAGTCCAGAAGGAAAGAGAATTACTACATGATGGCCCTGCATTCATTCCAGAAGAAAACTAGAGAGCTTTTTCCAATGAATAGTTCAAAAGGAAAGACAAAGGAAGAAAGGAAACAGGCTGAGAGACACTGAGGATAAGACATGATGGTAATCCTCTAATTATATTGATGTCGAGCTTTTCACTATCAGGACAGTAGGTGCTATGTTCCAAATTCTTAGGGAAAATAATTTTGAACCCAGAGTTCAGTGCCTGCCCAAATTATACAACTGACATGTTGCAGTGGTGTAGGAGGCATGGTAAACATAATTAGTGGAAGAAAAGAAGCAATGTTTTACTTAAAAACCATTCCAGAGAAGGAAAAAGAGACTTCACAAAGCTGTCAATCAAACACAGAACAGGAAAAGGAAATAGAAGACCCAAAAGCATGAGAAATAGAAACAAGACACTGAAAGGTTATATCCACCTATGAAAACACAGCTTCTTAAATTAATCTGAAAAAAAAAAAAAAGTACTTGCTGTTCACAAGAAGCACACGTAAAATGTAAGTACAAACAAGAAGCTGGGAAGAAAAGATTAACCTAGCAAAAATAACAAAAAATAGTAAAATATCTATAGAATGTAAAAGAAAACTTTGAATTACAAAAATGAAGAGGCATTTTATTATTTTGTTTGAGATTACTTTATCAATATGAGTTCATTTTGTAAGAGGTTTGATATGAAGAAAAGAAAGCTGTAATTTTAATTATGTTCTAAAACCTAAGTGCCAGTGATTGTATACAAAGATTCCCTCCTTAAATGCTTGTTTGTTAAACATGACATTTGAAATACAATGTAAAAATCAATGTTAATAAATTCTTTAATTAAAAAAAAGGAAGCTGGGGGCCAGGAACATGGCTAATGGTGCTCTCCTAGCATGCATGAAGCGCTGGGTTCAAAGAAAAAGCCAGAAGTGGCAGAGTGCTAGCCTTGAGCAAAAAGTGTCCAAGGACAGTGCCCAGGCCCTGAGTTCAAGCCCCAGGACTGGCAAAAAGAAAAAGAAAGCTGAAGATTTGGCTCAGTGGAAGAGCACTTGCCTAGAAATGCTTTAAAAAATTATAAAACTGCCAGGTGCCAGTGGCTCATGCCTGTAATCCTACCTACTCCGGAGGCTGAGATCTGAGGGTTGCGGTTCAAAGCCAGCCTGGGCATGAAAGTCCATGAGACTCTTATCTCCACTTAACTACCAGAAAGCCGAAAGCGGCAGTGTGGCTCAAGGAGTGGGTAGGGCAGTAGCCTTGAGCTGAAGGGCCCAGGGTCAGTACCCAGGCTCAGAGTTCAAGCCCCACGACCAACCAAAAATAAAAATTATAAACCTATGACCATAGTAGAAAATTTTAGCATAAACCTTTTAGTCAGTGAAAGAACTGAAGAAAAAATATGTTATTCATACAGCACTGAGCTATACATGTTTGAATAGAGCAGTTAACAAGCTTGACTGGATAGATATATGGACAAGCATTTCAAACATACATTCACATATTTTACTAGATATTAAGCTACAAGGGACACAAAACAAATTTTGAAAGAAATACACAAATCATATTCACACATTACAAAAGCTTAAACTGGCAATTTCAAATACAAAATAAAAGGTTAAGTGTGGTGATTCAGGTCTATAGACCCAGCTACTTGGAAGGCACAGGAAAGAGGACTGAACTTTAAGGCTAGGCCGTACAAAAATGTGGGACCCTCTCTGAAAAACAAAGTAAAAGCAGAAGGACTGGGATGTGGTTCAAATGACGGAGGACATACATATAACAAATGCTGGCACATGTGCGTGCATACATGCACACGCCACACACACACACACACACACCTGCTAAATCCTAGGAATAAGAAAAAACAAATGTATTTTTTTAAATGTTAACACTTATCTACAAGTTTAATGGACAATTTTTGTAAATAATATTTCCTTAGACTATTATAAAGAGAGCTAAACATCCTGCCTTAACTATGAAGGACAAGAAAGAACTGGAGAGAACTTAGACGGTGGCCCTACTTAAGTAAGCTCTAGGAGACTTAGGAAGAAATGGTGTGTAAGACAGGACACCAGCCAGCTGGTGTTATGTTCTGGTGTAGCAATAATACCTAAACTATTAAAGGGCATAAGGACAAAAGAAAGAAAACCTCAGTCTTTTTCTCTTCTGGAGATACAATTCAAAAATGAAGAGGTATTCACAAATTGAACAT
Organism: Megascapheus bottae; assembly: GCF_031878675.1. Lineage (NCBI taxonomy): Eukaryota > Metazoa > Chordata > Mammalia > Rodentia > Geomyidae > Megascapheus > Megascapheus bottae. The sequence goes on along the minus strand of NC_143538.1, from coordinate 1,519,075 downwards.
GTCAATGCATTATTAACATCAAATTTATCCCAGAATAAAAAGATAGCTGTGTGCTGATGGCTCACACATGTAGTCCTGGTTACTTAGGGGGCAGAGATCTGAGGATCGTTGATCAAAGCCAGCGCAGACAGGAAAGTCTATGCAACTCTTATCTCTAATTAAGCAGCAGAAAATTGGAAATGGCACTGTGGTTCAAAGTGGTTGAGCACTAGCCTTGAGCAAAAATGCTCAGGAAAATGCCCAGGCCCTGAGTTCAAGCCCCACGACTGATAGGAAGAAAAAAAAGAGTTTTCAACATTATAAAAATGTATTTGTGTCATTTATTCTGTCAGTTGTTAAAGGAGAAAAACTATAGAATCATTTCAACAATGATCGCAAAAAGCTGTAGTGTGGTTTTGGAGTAGAGACAACTAGATCAATAGAGGAAGTATTCTAAGATTGACGCATGTATATCAATGGAAGTTACCCAGAATGTGTTTTTAAATCAATAGGTAAAGAATGGACTACTACCAAGTCAATAGTGTCCATTTAGGAAAATGTGTTAAATCCTTCACACCATTCACAAAAATAATTGTAAATGTAATAAAAATCCAAGTAAGAAACCCTCTTAATTTTTTTAAACAGTGTATTGGGGTAGAGAAGGCCTTCTTAAATAAGATACTAAGTCACCAAAAGTCATGAAAAATAAAAGATCAATATTATCAAAAATTCACCATGACAATATACTTTTAAGTTAAAATTATATAAATACCACGCTTAAGTGTTTTCTAATTACGTAAAACCAAAAATCATATATGGGGCCGGGAGTTTGGCCTAGTAGTAGAGTGCTTGCCTAGCATGCACGAAGACCCGGGTTCAATTCCTCGGTACCACATACATAGAAAAAAGCCAGAAGTGGTGCTGAGGCTCAAGTGGTAGAGCTCTAGCCTTGAGAAAATCCAAGGACAGTGCTCAGGCCCTGAGCTCAAGCCCAGGACTGGCAAAAAAAAAAAAATCATATATGGGGACCAAGAGTGTGGCCTAGTGGTAGAGTGCTTGCCTAGCATGCACAAAGCCCTGGGTTTGATTCCTTAGTACCAGATACACAGAAGAAGCTGGAAATGATGCTGTGGCTCAAGTGGTAGAGTGCTAGCCTTGAGAAAGCCCAACGACAGTGCCCAGGCCCCTGAGTTCAAGCCCAGGAATGGCCAAAAAAACATATGTCCATAATACCAAAAAGGAAAGGAGAGATGAGGAAGAACATGGGAGCACCCACTGATGACTCAGACCTTTATCTTAGCTGCTCAGGAGGTTGAGATCTAAGGGCCAAGGTTTTTGAACCTTGGCCAGCTCAGGCAGGAAAGTCCATGAGACTCTAACCTCCAACTCCCATAAGCTGGAAGCAGAGGTGTGGCTCAAGTGGTAAAGTACCTGTAGTCAACAAAAGCTAAGGGACAGTGCCCAGGCCCTTAGTTCATTTGAGCCCTAGTACTGGCGCAGTAAACAAGGACTTGAAGTAGTCCAGCGGTGTGTGTTGTCATCAAAGACAGAGCAGAGGCAAGAGGTCTGGAAATGGAGTTGACCTAACATAGAACCCGACATCAGACAGCTCAGCTTAACTCGATTAGATGTGCGCCAGACATTAAAGGTGAAGTAGCATGGTTTAACGTCACGGGTGGACTTGATTGTAGAAAGGAGAGCCCAGAGTGCTGAGATGCTATGGAAGGTAACGGATGGCTTTGGGGCATATAGATAGATAGTGGAGGTGCTATGTGCACAAACAGACTCCATGACTTTGGGATGTCTCTCCCATGGCATTAGAAATGTCACAAAGAACCGGGCTTGGTGGCTCATGCCTGTTATCCTACCTACTCGGTAGGCTGAGATCTGAGAATCAAGGTTCAAAGCCAGCCGGGGCACAAAAGAACCTAAGACTTTTATCTCCATTTAACCCCTAGAAAACAGGAAGTGGAGCTTGGTTCAAGGGTAGAGCTGAAGCCTTGAGCTGAGGAGCTCAGGGAAAGCACCCAGATGGAGTTCAAGCCCCATGACCCATTAAAAAGAAAAGTCACAAAGACAGCTGTATACCGGAGTCCACAGTCTAAAAGAGAGATGGGCTAGCAATAAAATCTGAACGTAAGAAGCATATAAGTGTGATGGTGTCCAAAGCCCTGGGACTGGGTAGAATCAGAAGGGCAGAAAAGGGTATTTTAATCACCTGGACATTGAGAGAGGTGGTATTGAAGGGGAACCAGTGAGAAAGAGGTGGCCAGGTATGGAGAGAAAAATCAAGAGTAAGGTACTCCAGAAGCTGAACAAAAAAAATATTCCAAAAAGCCAGGCCCCGATGGCTCACGCCTGTAATCCTTACCACTCAGAAGCTGAGGTCTGAGGATCAGTGTTCAAAGCCAGCCCAGGCAGGAAAGGCTTTTAATCTCCACATAACCACCAAAAAGTAGCTGTGTTAATCAAGAGTGGAAAAGGCTAAGCAAGAGCCTAGGGCCCTGGGTTCAGACCGTCGCTGGGACATCCTGAGGGAGGGCTTGGGGCGTGAGTCTCTAGTCAGCTGGCTTCCTTGTTTGGTGCCTGTGCTGTGGCTGGAAGCATGTGGTAGGGTAAACTAGCCACCTCCAGAGCAGTCCCCAAGCACACAGAAATGGAGAGACAGCTTGAGAACAAACCCTCCTGCACTCCTGACCCTCCCTGTGGTACTGGCGACTGAGTCTTTGGCTTGTGGCCTTTGGGGGGAAATTGAAGATCCAAACTGTAACAGGTTGTCCTTCAAGAGGGCAGTGAACTTGGAAGGCTGAGACGGTTTACATCTCAGGCAGAAAAGGAGTTCACGAGACCCCTGGATGCCATTGCACACGTACTGTTCACCTAGCTATGGGGACATTGTTGGATCACACACTGCCAGGAAAGAAATGAGACAGCAAAAATCAGGGCTGGAAGTGTGATTTATGTGGAAGAGCGCCCACTTTGCCAAGTACAAGGTCCTGAAGTTAAAAATCTCAGTACACACACACACGCACAGAGAGAGAGAGAGAGAGAGAGAGAGAGAGAGAGAGAGAGAGAGAGAGGGGGGGGGGAAGAGAGAGGAGAGAGAGAAAGAGAGAAACAATGCTGTAACTAGCAGATATCAAAGTGTGAGATTCCGTTAGGTCAGTAGAAGTTTGGGAAAGATGAGAGAATTCATCAGGTCAAATCTTTCTCTCCAAAGTATGAGGCATGATTAGCAATAGTGCTAGAGGGGGGATATAGAAGATTCAAGGCAAGAAAATTTCTGAAATAGTTATCTCAGAACAGCAAAGAATGACTGGAGTAGAGTCCCCATGTGAGAGTTGAGGCAGGTAATAAATTTTAAATGAGCCCAGTCAGTGAAATTGTATTGTGTCTTTTGTTATTTTTTGTTTTTTTTTTCCTGGCAGAAGCGGGAGGTAGAGTAGTCTTGTGGTGGGGTTGGCATTTTACAAGTAGAAGAGAGGAGGGATAAGAGAGGGGGACATGGAAAGCATAATTGTTCACAGGATTTCTTCTGGGTGAGGAGGGAAAGTAAGACCGCTTATTAAAATGGTAAGGGTGATGATTTTACACATCGGTGCGATTGAAGAATTGTTGGAGAAACAATTGGTATGTTAAGCCAGCATCCAGATGAATCTGATTCTGGTGGACTGTGAACCGCCCTTGAGGAAAAGCTGAAAATAGTTTGTGTCCTAACAATAATATTTGAACAAATACCTGATGTTGTTCAGATCTCATATCTATTTAAACACAGAAGTGTTTCTGAGAAAATGAATTTGCATGAGCGTGTAGGAAGACACTTACTGTCCAGACTTCTGTACTTAATAGATGACTGGTGAAAGGAAATGAATAGCATAATTGTTCGACTGTAAGTTTCATTTATAACACATTAAATGAAGAGCTATTGTATTGTGCTTGTATGCATGACAACTTTTCATGCAATTAGATTGTGCTGATGTTTTACCACCCATTTCTGACATATCTGGCATCTTAATCTATACAAGTATTTTACTTTGAATATTTTGTGCATATAAGAAAGTTACAGTCCAGGGCCGGGAGTTTGGCCTAGTGGTAGAGTGCTTGCCTAGCATGCACGAAGACCCGGGTTCGATTCCTCAGTACCACATATTTAGAAAAAGCCAGAAGTGATGCTAAGGCTCAAGTGGTAGAGCTCTAGCCTTGAGAAAAATCCAAGGACAGTGCTCAGGTCCTGAGCTTAAGCCCAGGACTGGCAAAAAAAAAAAAAAAGAAAGAAAGTTATAGTCCAAAAAAGGCTTTGCTGAACAAGAAATATGGGTTTTTCAGTTTAATCTGGGCAGTTGGTCACCTCCCTAAGTTATGCTTGGATATATCCTTGCAGCTCCTTCTCACTTGAACTCAACTCAGTCTTTAATTTTAGCTTTCTCTCTTCACGTGGGAAGCCATTAGAGTTTCTTGTTTCAAATTAAGCCTGTATCTGTTTGGGAAGATTTGATGAAAGTTGGAAGAAATAGGTAGAAGACCTATACATTCCTTTTAATGAAACATATCCATATGTAACTTTTCATAGTTTGTTTCTAAACCTCAGAGAAAAAAAGAAATCACGACTATGGCTCTGTTGGTTCATATCTATAATCTTAGCTACTCAGGAGGCTGAGATCTGAGGATCGTAGTTCAAAGCCAGCCAGGATAAGTAAGTAAGTCCATGAGATTCATCGCCAGCTAACCACCAAAGTGGAAAGGGAGCTGTGGTCCAGTGGTAGAAGCTAGCATTGCGGGGAGGGTGGGGGGTGGGAACTAAGGAAGAGCTCCAGGGCTTGCGTTCAAGCCCCAGTACTGGCCCCAAAACAACATATAACGAGTAGGGTCTATTAGAATTTTTCAAACCACTGAATTTAGAATGTTTTCCCCGAATCCATTCCTTGCAGCTCTTGTGGTGGAAGGGTGGTTTTCTGCCCCAGTATCTCATATCAAAGTACAATTACCATTG